>NW_020951596.1:0-6150 GCF_900497805.2 Vombatus ursinus
CTAACAATTAACACCAAGAAAACACAGGTGCTTCATCAGCCACCACACTATCCGGACATGCAACCACTGGTTACAGCAAATGGACAAGTTTTCAATGCTGTGGATAAGTTCACTTACCTTGGTAGTGCACTTTCCAGGGATGTACACATTGATAACGAGATTGACACATTCATTGCCAGAGCTAGCTCAGTGTTTGGGAGGCTCCAAAGGAAAGTGTGGGAGAGAAGAGGTATTAGACTGACTACCAAACTGAAGATCTACAGAGCTGTTGTGCTGATCTCATTTGAATGCCTGTGAAAACTGGACAGTATACCAACACCATGCCAGGAAACTAAATCACTTCCATTTGAATTGTCTTAGGAAGATTCTGAAGATCACCTGGCAGGATAAGATAGCAGACAATGAGGTCCTTTCTCAAGCTAAACTGCAAGCATTCAAACTCCACTTCAGAGAGTGCAACTCTGATGGGCTGGCCACATTGTTCAAATGCAAATTGCCAAAAAGACTACTTTAGGGAGAACTCACACAGGGCAAGTGTTCACATGGTGGTCAGAAGAAGAGATACAAGGACACTGTCAAGGTCTCTCTTAAGAACTCTGGAATTGATTGTGTGGCATGGAAGACACTGGCACAGTACCACTAAGCATGGTGGGCCCATATCAGAAAAGGTGCTGTGCTCTATGAGCAAAGCAGAATTGAAGTAGCTCAAAAGAAATGTGAGATGCACAGATTTAAAGAATCTACTCCAAATGTTCACATGGGCTATTTGTGCCTGACCTGTGGTAGAACATTCCAAGATCACATTGGTCTGACCAGCCACAGTCAGACACACTAAAACTTGACTTTAGCATAGTGATGTCATTTTGGTTCTCTTCGAAAAGGAAGAACAACAAGAATGGTATTGCTCTGCTACTTCTGACCTATTATTATTGATCTCAATCAGTACTCAGTGTCAGCCTGCCCTAAAACCCAGTCTACTATTAAACTGAGAACTGAAAAAGAGCTATTTTCCTATATATTTACTCTAATGGGCCAAAATCTTCCCCCTGGAGTTACCCAGAATAAGGTTAATCCCTCTTCCACATGACAGACAGCTCTTAAAGTTCTTTAACCTCAAAGATTGCATATTCAGTGCCTGTAACCCCCTCTGCTTTTCAATCTAAGCTTCACTTTTTCAAAGCACTTTTGACAATCAGTGAGAACTGAAATCATTCATTATGGGAATAGAGGCAGGTGGGGGTGAAGGGGTGGAGGTGGGAGAGGGGACAGGGGAGACAGTCAAGGAATAAAATGGGAATGATAAAATGGGAATTTAAACCCTCAACTCCCTAAGCATAACCTGCAACTAAGAAATTGGAAACATCAAAATACGTCCAGGGGCTGCTGCAAATCTTTCCTTCCCACCACCTCTGGGGGAGGGGAGAGGGAAGACACCAAACTCTTCAAATCAGGCTCAGGTGTCTCAGCCAAAAAATATTAACACAAAGCCTGATTCTGAGGCCCTCAGGAAAAACTCCCACTGACGTCATCAGGAGAATTGCCTGCGCGGCAGCTTAAGAAGAAGGCCTTAAATTTTTTTTAACTGTGTTCCTTAGGGCTCCCCAGACATAACCAGGAGGTGTGAGGGGCTCCTATCGCTTCTGGGAAGCTAGCTGACAGCTCAACACGGACAAGGAAATGAACACCTCCCGGCTGGTTTTTCAAAGGCTGTTTGCTAAATTCCTACCTTGACCATGAGGGAAATAGGGTAATGCTCTTCTGCTGCCTGCCAGGAGACAGACTCTCCTTTGAGGCCTGTGCAAGCTCTGGATTGTCAGCATTGACAGAGGAGAACAGGGGTGGGTGGTGGGAGTGATGTCTTATCCAACAATGACTCCAAATAAAGTGATTTGGTTCTGGAATTTAGTTGGCAACTTCCCTTCCCAGTGAAGTGGGGAGGATTGTTAAGGGGGAGAGCTAGGTGGTCCTGCTGAACAATGGATAATAAGATTACAAATCTAGAGCTCTTCAGTTTTCTCATCTGCAAAATGGGGGTGGGGAGAATAGCACCTACCTTGTAGGGTTGTTGTGGGGATCAAATGAGATAATTGTACAGCACTTAGCACCATGCCTGGCATGCAAAGTAAGGGCTATATAAATGTTAGTGAGGAGGAGGAGGAGGAGGAGGAGGAGGAGGAGGACGGACCTCTGAGGTCATCTAATCCAACCTTTTCCTTTTGCAGATGAGGAAAATGAGTTACTGGATGATTTGCCTATTTTATCCAAAGTCACACAGGTAATAAGCTTCAGAGGCAGGATTTCACTCCAGGTCCTCTAAGTAGTCTTTTCATTATATCCAGTTCCCTCCTTTTATCTCATGTTTTGCTCTGGAATGCAGAGATACCCATTTGAGTTGTGTCTAGACGTCCAAACTTTTTTTAGTGGGGAGGAATAAGAGAGGGATTCAATTCAAACTTTAAAAAAAGGTAACTTTAAAAGGAAACCAAGCATTGCACTGCCAGTGTCTTCATCCATCCCAATGGCGTGGTATGTTCAGGTACCTGTAGGCAACTATCCTGGAAGATTCAGGTGCTGGCCTCTAATCCCTGGCTCAATTAGCTCCTTCTCGTCCCCAACCAACATGCACAACACAGATAATCACACAGCTCGTAGAGTATAAATAGCTTGTATATCCTTCAGACTGAAAGATAGAGAAAGGCTTATGGAATAAGTCTCTAGAACTGATGAATACCTGAGAACATCTCTCAAAAGTACACTCAGGGCTACAAGGCCTCTCTCCTCACCTCCCCCATTTGCTAGGCTCAGGAGCATATATTTCTAAATGTCTCAGTTTAACTTTTGGGTGTTTTTTTCCTCTCCTGAGTGTAAGGGGAAGTGTTGCTTATGTGATTTCATTAACAGTAATAAACAAATATCTTTGGGGTTTGCCAGCAAATCACAACATTTCCAAAACAAGATGCACATAAGATACCAAGCTTTCACAGAATGTATTTTAAGATCAAATGGAGAAATTCATTTTAAAATCAACTTTTACATCATTTTGATGTGTGTGTGTGTTTGTTGTTGACCTATTGCTCTTTGACTCTGATTTCTCCATTCAGCTCATTTTCTCAAAGTTTATTTTTTTTCCTTACATCAAAATGGAAAAGGATTTTTTTTTGTTTGGATTCTCATCGAACTTCAAAGCAAGTGTCTGTGAAAGTTTGACCTGGCTATTTCCACTTCTAGGGGACAATAAAGGGAGAGTCATTTGTCCTCGGGATGAATCAACTACTTTTCACAACGAGTTCATGAAAGAGATTAAAGGGAAAACAACTCTGTATTGATGAAATTGGATTTCTCCCTATTTGTTTGACACATAGACCCTTTAATAAGAGTTTTTGAATAAAGGCTGTTGCATGAATAAAAATCTTCACTCAAATATACAGGAGCTGGACAGTTTGAGAGCTGGGTTACTCATTTCTAAATATACAAGTCCCTGTTTCATTTTCCCAAGCTCCCACAGATAGAAATCCTGCTATTCTTGAATCACAGAACTTCAGAGCTTGAGGGACCTCAAAAGGCACATAGCCCAAGCCATACCTGAAAAAAGAATCCCTGCTGCAGCATGCCTGGCAAGGAGGGCATCTTTGCTTTAGAAACCCTGATGGAGACCCACCTCTGGTGGCAGCTGACTCCACTTCTGGGCAGTTCTCTTTGTCTACTTTTCTCCCCTGAAATCAAGCCTCACTTTGCTTAGCTCTGCGTCACTTCATTCCAGTTCATGCACAAATCAAGACATCACCCTTGTGAAATCATTAGTCCTCTTCAGGAAGGAAGGAGGAACATCAACAATGAAATCAAGCCTCAATTAAGTCTTCTTGAAACTTCCCTCCATGACTTCTAATTCTCTTCTATGGGGCCAAGCAGATCAAGTTTTATTACTTTTCCTCATGACAATCCTTCAAATATTATTTGATGACAATTTAGCCTATGATTTTATCAGCATGGCTAACTTCTGGTGAGGAAATCCCCTCTGTCCACATATGCTGAACACCATCTCTTCTGTCACTTGTGGTCTTAGAAAAGGCACTGATAGTTTTAAAGATTTGTTCCCGGCCATCCAGCTTACATGCCTCGGAACTAAGACTTGATCCCAAGTCTTTCAGATGTCAAGGCCTCTTATTTATTCAGTATACCATGTCTCATACAGTGTTCTATGCTGTTCTAGAAGAGGTTAACAATTCATATCCATATAGTGCTTTTGTTGTTCAGTCATTTTTTAGTTGTGTCTAAGTCTTTGTGACCCCAGTTTTGGGGTTTTCTTGGCAAAGATACTGAAATGATTTTCCATTTCCTTCTCCAGCTCATTTTACAGATGAGGAAACTGAGGCAAACAGGGTTAAGTTACTTGTCTAGGGTCATACAGCTAGTAAGTGTTCAAGGCCAGATTTGAACTCAGGAAGATGAGTAATCCTGTATCCAGGTCCAGCCGTCTATCCACTGTGCCACATAGATGCCCACATAATGTTTCAAGGTTCACAGATGGCTGTCTACCCAACTGTTCTAAAAGTAGGGACAACAAGTATTATGATCTGCATTTTGCAAATGAGGAAACTGAGGCTTAGAGAGATAATATAGCTTACATTAGATAACCCATATGCTTAAAAAAAGAGCTGAAATTCAAGCTAAAATACTCTGATTCCAGAGCCAGTGTTATTTATAATGCTGTATATACCATGCAGTTAGCAATAATTTCAATTCAAGCCGGAACTGCCTGTTTTCCAAATCTAACTTAGAGTGTTTGGGCCCTGCCTAGCCCTTGCCTACCAAATGCTCCCTTTGATTCTTTGCCACTGCCATCCCCTAGAAATCCATGTCATTAAACAAGTGGTGCCTCAGATTTTACTGCCAAACACTGCTTCCGTCACTTAGACCACAGTCTGAGATATTCCCCACCCAAAGCTTATTATGACCTGTCAATTCTGCCTTAGCAGCATCTCCCATATATGCTCCTTTATCTCCTGGTACTGCTACCACCTTAGTACAGCTTAGGCCCTCATCACTTCCTTCTCCAACCCCGATCCAGGAATATGGCAATAGCTTTCCAGTTGGTGCCTGCCTCATGTCTCCCCTCACTCCTGTCTAGTTCCCACTCAGCTGTCAAATTAATATTAACACATCTTAGATTTGACTGAGTTACCAATCTCTCTACTCAATTACAATGGCTTCCTAATACAACCAAGATCGAATATAAAATAAGATTTTAAAGCCCTTCATAAACCGCATCCTTCCTATCTTTCTACTTCTCTTATACTTTACTACCTTGTCACACAAGACACTGCATCTCTGGGGCCTCATTTTCATTGGCTGTCTCCCATTCCTGGAATGTCCTACCTCCTCAATTTCACCTCCTTACTTCCTTCATATCTTAGCTAAAATCTCACTTGCTACATGAAGTCTTTCCTAATCTATTTTAATACTAGTGAATTTATTTTTTATAAAAATCTCTCTAGGATTATTTCCAGTTTAGTCTATGTACATCTTGTTTGTATACAGTTGTTTTCATGCAGTTTCCTTCATTAGTGCTTGAGTTCCTTGAGGTCAGGGACTTTTTCTGCTTTTCTTTATATCTCCAGAGTTTAGCACAGTACCAGACACATCATAAGGGCTTAACAACTGACTTGTGGATCCATGATTTGCTCCATGGTTACATGGATTTGAAATCACAATGGCATTTTTGAATGTTCAAGATTGTTTGCTTCTATCCTTGAAAAGGCTGCAGGCCAAGACTAAAGTGGAGGAAGTATTGGTGCATGATTTTCTGTTTGCAGATGATTTTGCACTCAACGCAGCCTCTGAAACTGAGATGCAATAAATATGGGTTGATTCTCTGCTACTTGTGCTAATTTTTGCCTAACAATTAACACCAAGAAAACACAGGTGCTTCATCAGCCACCACACTATCCGGACATGCAACCACTGGTTACAGCAAATGGACAAGTTTTCAATGCTGTGGATAAGTTCACTTACCTTGGTAGTGCACTTTCCAGGGATGTACACATTGATAACGAGATTGACACATTCATTGCCAGAGCTAGCTCAGTGTTTGGGAGGCTCCAAAGGAAAGTGTGGGAGAGAAGAGGTATTAGACTGACTACCAAACTGAAG
>NW_020951597.1:0-1402 GCF_900497805.2 Vombatus ursinus
AGAGAGAGAGAGAGAGAGAGAGAGAGAGAGAGAGAGAGAGAGAGAGATTTTATATAGTGTACTAAAAAGGTTTTAACAAAGACAGATGACTGGTATTAAATGTGCAAAATATTGCATTTGTTTTCAAAAAAACAACTGTCCATAAGTATAATAGGAGAGATGTGACTAGAAGACAGCTCAAATGGAAGACACCTAGAAGTTCTCGTGTACTGCAGTTTAAATACAAATGCACAGTGATAAGCAAGTTAAAAGAGTTGATATAACCTTAGGCTGCATTAATGGATATGTTATGTGTAGAATGAAAGATGTTATAGTACCACTATAATTACACCAAATTTGACATATCTTAAGGACTTCTGGGTACTGCATTTTATGAGTGGCATTGATAAGCTAGAGTTCAATTCTAGAGAAAGTTGATTAGGATGGTAAGGGTACTAGAAACTCTGCTGAAAGAGGATTTGTAAAAGAAACTAATCAGGAAAAGGGAAAATTTAGATGGAAATGACAGCAATCATGAAATATTTGAAGGGTTCTCATTGTGAAAAGGGCTTAGAATTGTTTTGCTCCACATTGGAGGGCAGATCTAGGACCAATTAGTGGAACACACAGGGAAGACCTGCCATAATACATGTATGATTTTATAATAAGTCTAACTACAAAAATTCTCATAGGAATAAAATGAGATAACTAAATAAAAATAAAGTCCTTACTCATGGTTGGGTTATGGAAATGTGATAAAATGATCATACCCTTAAATTAATATAAATACTGATTACTCCTGATCAGATGAACTCTTGGACTTTTTTTAAATCTAGGTAAAACAATGTGAAATTCATTTGAAATAATAAGACAAAAATATGAATGAAGATTTTATAGGATTACCAGAACTCAAACTATATTAGAAAGCAATAGCAAAAATGGTCTTTTGTTAAGGCAATTAGTGCAACAAATTAGAGAAACCAAAACAACAGTGAAAAACATCTCAGATGTAATTGAATACAGTAGCCCAGTATTTGATAAATTAAAAAAAATGCCAACTTATTGGAAAAATGGAAATTTCTTTTTTTTTGCAAAGAAATGAAAGAGAACCAGATAATTTATTTTATTAATCTGATTATAATATTTTTGTGCACAAACACAAATATGCCCATGTATAAGCAACAATGGGCACAGTTCCTTTCTCTTCTTGAGGGAAGGGACTGGTTTTGCCTTATTTTCTAATTCCAGAATTTAACATTGTGCCTGACATAGAAAAAAAACGTGCTTAATAAAATGTTTGTTGTCTTTACTTCATACCAAATGTTTTAGCTTGAACTTTCACTTTGGAATGACCTGTTATTGCTCTTCCTTTATTTTTCTTCTTAATCTGAACTGAAATACAAATGTGTGTGTGTGTGTGTGT
>NW_020951598.1:0-1678 GCF_900497805.2 Vombatus ursinus
TGTGTGTGTGTGTGTGTGTATGTGTGTGCACAAAATACAAAAAGGAAATTTCTCTGTATAAATCTGAATCTCAATTTTATTGTTTACTTTAAAAAGGGCAAATTCTACATGTCACTTTTAAAGCTGCCCAATTGTTTGAGTCAAACTAAAGCCTTATATTCTAATTCACCTCTTTTTTCCTTCCCTATGCCCACCTCAGCTCTCCATACAGATGTAATTTGAAATAGAGAGATACACACAAAGTAAAGGTAGATGGTGGAATAGAATATCTTATATTTCAGCTGGGGTTAGAAAAAAAAAGAGGCATGGCAATCCTGATCTCAGACAAAGTAAAAAAGATCAATTAAAAGAGATAAAGAAAGAGACTACACCTTGCTAAAAGATACCACAGACAATGAAATAATATCAATATTAAATATATATGCACCAAGTGGTATAGCATCCAAATTATTAGAGGAAAAGTTAAGCGAGCTACAGGAAGACACAGTAAAACTATACTAGTCAGAGACTTCAACCTCCCCCTCTCTGAACTTGATAAATCTAACATAACACAAACAAGAATGAAGTTAAGGAGGTGAATAGAATTTTAGAAAAGTTAGATATGGTAGATATTTGGAGAAAATTGAATGGGCATAGAAAGAAATATATCTTTTTCTCGGTGGTACATGGCACCTACACAAAAATTGACCATGTACTAGGGCAAAAAAAACCCCTCACAGCCCAATACAGAAAGGCAGAAATACTAAATGCATCCTTTTCAGATCATGATGCAATAAAAATTATGTATAAGAAAGAGCCATGGAAAGAGAGGCTAAAAACTGATCAGAAACTATATAATCTAATCCTAAAGAATGAGTGGGCTAAGAATTGGAAATTGGGGGATGTCCTTCAATTGGGGAATGACTAAACATGTTATGTTATATGAATGTGATGTAATACTATTGTTCCATAAGAAATGATGAGCAGGTGGACTTCAGAAAAAACCTGGAAAGACTTGCATGTACTGATGCTGAGGAAAGTGAGCAGAACAAGGAGAACACTGTACACAGTAACAGCAACATCATGTGATGAACAACTTTGTTAGACTTAGCTTTTCTGAGCAATGTAATAATATAAGACAAATCCAAAAGACACATGATGGAAAATGCAATCCACATCCAGAGAAAGAACTATGGAGTCTGAATGCAGATCCAAAGATACTTTTTTTCTATTTCTTTTGGTTTTTTTTCCTTTCTCATGGTTTTAATCTTTTGTTCTGATTCTTCTTTCACAACATGACTAAAGTGGAAATATATTTAATATGATCATACCTGGTCTATATCAGTTGCATACTATTTTGGGGAGAAAGGAGTGGAGATAAAGAGGAAATATTTAGAACTCAAAATTCTATAAAAGTGAATGTTGAAAACTAAAAATAAATAAATTTTAAAAATAAAACCTAGCATGGAAATATTTATCAAATAAATAAAATTATATTGACATGATTTTATGTTCCATATACTATATAAATAGTTTACTTGTTAAGGGGGATAATAGATGAAGATGGAAAGAAAGGAATGGAAGGAAAAGAAAGAAGGTACAGAAGGGAGAAAAGATGTGAGAGAGGGAGAGAGAGAAAGAGAGAGAGAGAAAGAGAGAGAGAGAGAGAGAGAGAGAGAGAGAGAGAGAGAGAGAGAGA
>NW_020951599.1:0-1094 GCF_900497805.2 Vombatus ursinus
TCCTACGGAAAGAGATGGATTTACCTTTCTCAATCTAGAGACTGTAGTTCAGACTTGGGTTTAGGTCCCTACTCTACCATTTCTAGCCATGTGACCTTTAGAATTAACCTCACTTAACTTCTATGAACCTCAGTTTCCTCATCTGTGAAATTATTGCTGTTGAGTCATTTTTCAGTCATGTCTTACTCTTTGTGATGCCATTTGGGGGTTTTCTTGGCAAAGATACTGGAATGGTTTGTCATTTCCCTTCTCTAGCTTATTTTACAGATGAGGAAACTGAGGTTCATAGAAGTTAAGTGAGGTTAATTCTAAAGGTCACATGGCTAGAAATGGTAGAGTAGGGACCTAAACCCAAGTCTGAACTACAGTCTCTAGATTGAGAAAGGTAAATCCATCTCTTTCCGTAGGAACATCATCCTTTTATACACGTGCGCACACACACACACACACACATACACACACACACACACACACACACAGACTTGGGAGGGGGGTGGTTCAACTTCACTCTCTGGAGAACTTACCCACTTGTGCCTAGATAGTGATTCACTGGGATATAAGACTTTTTCCATAGTGAAAAGGTGCTGGGGAAAGGGAGAAACACTAACCAAGACCATCAGAGGCCTCCCTGCCACCAGCACCTTTTCACTATGGAAAAAGTCTTATATCCCAGTGAATCACTATCTAGGCACAAGTGGGTAAGTTCTCCAGAGAGTGAAGTTGAACCACCCCCCTCCCAAGTCTGTGTGTGTGTGTGTGTGTGTGTGTATGTGTGTGTGTGTGTGTGTGCGCACGTGTATAAAAGGATGATGTTCCTACGGAAAGAGATGGATTTACCTTTCTCAATCTAGAGACTGTAGTTCAGACTTGGGTTTAGGTCCCTACTCTACCATTTCTAGCCATGTGACCTTTAGAATTAACCTCACTTAACTTCTATGAACCTCAGTTTCCTCATCTGTGAAATTATTGCTGTTGAGTCATTTTTCAGTCATGTCTTACTCTTTGTGATGCCATTTGGGGGTTTTCTTGGCAAAGATACTGGAATGGTTTGTCATTTCCCTTCTCTAGCTTATTTTACAGATGAGGAAACTGAG
>NW_020951600.1:0-34093 GCF_900497805.2 Vombatus ursinus
CCACCCACCCTCATTGAGAAGGCAAGCAAGTCCATACAGGTTATACAAGTGTAGTCATGCAAAACATAGCTGTAATGCTGTGAAAAACTAACTATATTTCCCTTAATCCTGTCCCACACCCCATTTATTCTATTCTCTCTTTTGACCCTGTCCCTCCTCTGAAGTGTTTGCTTCTGATTACCCCCGTTCCCTAATCTGCCCTCCCTTCATTCATCCCCCTCTCTGTTATCCCCTTCCCCCTTATTTTCCTGTAGGGTAAGATAGATTTCCATGCCCAGTTGAGTGTGTATGTTATTCCCTTCTTAAGCCAAATCCAATGAGAGTAAGATTCACTCATTCCCTCTAACCTTCCATTGTAAAAGCCTTTACTTGTCTGCTTTATGTGAGAAAATTTACCCCATTCTACCTTTCCCTTTCTCTTTCTCCCAGTATAATCTTCTCTCACCCCTTAATTTTAATCTCCAGATGTTACCCCTTCATCTTCAATTCACCCTGTGCCCTCTATGTATCTATCTATATATACATATAATTTTTTTTCTCCAACTACCCTAATACTGACAAATGTCTCATGAGTTACAAATATCATCTTTCTGTGCAGGAATGTAAACAGTTCAACCTTAATAAGTTTCTTATGATTTCCCTTTCCTGTTTACCTCTTCATGCTTCTCTTGGGTCTTGTATTTGAAAGTCAAATTTTCTATCCAGCTCCGGTCTTTTCATCAAGAATGCTTGAAAGTCCTCTATTTCACTGAATATCCATTTTTTCCCCTGAAGGATTATACTCTGTTTTGTTGGGTAAGTGATTATTGGCTGTAATCCTATCTCCTTTGCCCTCCAGAATATCATATTCAAAGCCCTCTAGTCCCTTAATGTAGAAGCTGCTAAATCTTGTGTTATCCTGATTGTGTTTACACAATACTTGAATTGTTTCTTTCTGGCAACTTGCAATATCTTCTCCTTGACCTGGGAACTATGGAATTTGGCTATAATATTCCTTGGATTTTTCCTTTGGGGATCTCTTTCAGGAGGGGATTGGTGGATTTTTTCCATTTCTACTTTACCCTCTAGTTCTAGAATATCAGGGCAGTTTTCCTTGATAATTTTTTGAAAAATGATGTCTAGGCTCTTTTTTTTGATCATGAATTCCAGATAGTCCAATAATTTTTAAATTATCTCTCCTGGATCTATTTTCCAGGTCAGTTATTTTTCTAATGAGATATTTCACATTATCTTCTATTTTTTTTCCCCCATTCTTTTGGTTTTGTTTTACAATGTCTTGATTTCTCACAAAGTCACTAGCTTCTATTTGCTCCATCCTAATTTTTAAGGAAGTATTTTCTTCAGTGAGCTTTTGGACTTCCTTTTTCATTTGGCCAATTCTGCTTTTTAAGGCATTCTTCTCCTCATTGGCTTTTTTGGACCTTTTTTTGCCATTTGGGTTAGGCTATTTTTTAAGGTGTTATTTTCTTCAATATCTTTTTTTTGGTCTTCTTTAGCAAGCTGTTGACTTGTTTTTTCATGATTTTCTTGCATCACTCTCATTTCTTTTCCCAATTTTTCCTCTACTTCTCTTACTTTTTCTCAAAATCCCTTTTGAGCTCTTCCATGGCCTGGGACTGATTCATATTTTTCTTGGAGGTTTTGGATGTAGGAGCTTTGACTTTGTTGTCTTCTGGTTGTATATTTTGATCTTTTTTGTCACTAAAGAAAGATTCTATGGTCTGACTTTTTTTGCACAGTTTGCTCATGTTCCCAGCCAATTACATGAGTTTTAAACTATTTGTTAAGGTAGTGGTCCACTTCCAGTATGGAGAATGTACTGTCCCAAGCTTCAGGGGTGTTGTGCGGCTGTTTTCAGAGATACCTCTAGGGACCTATAAATTTTCAGTTCTTCCAAGGTGGTACGATAAGGGGCGAAGTGTTTACTCCTTTCCTGGTCTGTGCTCTAGTCTATGAGTGACCACAAGCACTCTTTTCTGCCTTGAAACTGTGAGGAGGATTCCTTCTCCACCACTACTACAAGCTCTGCCACACCAGTGCTCCTCCTTGCCCCAGGCCTGCCACCCAGAACTGTGACCCAGATCCAAGCAAGGGCAAAGCAAGAGATTCCTGCCACAGCACCAGCAAAGAGATCCCTGCAATCCTCCTCTGATCAGCCACTTGATTTCCCCTTCTGTCTGTGGGCCAATGCTCCAGAAGCATCCAGTCCACTGGGCTGCAATGGGACTGGGGCTGGGACCAAGCTTCTCTCTCACCATGGTCACAGACCTTTCCTATTGACCTTCTAAGTTGTCTTTGGTGTTTGTGGGTTGAGATATCCAGAAACCACCGCTACTATCCCTTATGCCTGGAATGTTATCTTTCCTCCAATCTGCCTTTCAGTTTGCTTGGATTCCTTTAAAATTTAGCTCCAATGCAGACTAGTTCAGAAGGTCTTTTCTGGTCCTCACCTCTGCTAGTGACTTCCCCTTTGAGATGGTTGTCTCCTTTTTACTTTGTATCTATCTTGTTTGTTTCTCATTATCATAGATGGGTGCAGTTACTTTGCACAAATCTAGAAATGGAAACCCAAATAGGCATCATGGCTCCTCAGTGATGGAAACCTGGGGAAGATGTACTGGAAAAACAGAAGAAATAGGGGTGAAGGACAGGAGAAGAGATAGAAGAAGAGAAGATGGAAGAGGAGAGGATGGGAGAGAATTTTTTCTGTGAAAGGTGCCCAAATCCTCAGTCCCTGGGCACAGAGGAATAGATGGTGGGCTCTGTTGGTGTCTTTGTGTGGTCAGTTTTCCTCTCATTCAAGGTTCTTATGTTCAGCTGAGCGTAAGTTATTCCCTGGGGGTCTTCAGCCATGGGGAACTGAAGAGGAAATACAAGGAAAAGGGAAAAGTGAGTGACTTTGGAGCAGGAGTTCTTAATCTATTGGTATGTTGTGAATACTTTGACAGTTTTTCTGGTGAAAGCTATGGATGGCTTCTCATTATCATTCTGTTAATTATATGAAATGAACTCCATACAATTTCAAAGGAAATAAATGATATTGAAGTACAATGATTGAAATATTTAACAATTATCCCGTTAAGTTAAGGGATCCCCAGTTCAGTAGCCCTACATTGGATGACTAGAAGAAAAAAAATAGTAAATGATTAAGAAGTGGTGCAACTGTGGGCTTAGAACCTGTTGTGAAATGTTATAATTAAGGATGAAACTGGGTCTTCCAGGTGGAGGACAGGATGAGCTGACTCACCAAAGGGTCCCTTGTTCTCTTCTTGGCCATTTCTGTATCTGAGATAGATGGAAAGTTCCATTATTCTCACAGCTTCCCAGGAACAGGAATTGCCTTCACAATTCTATCCTCCCAACCCATTATCACATGCCCTTGCTGCCCAGATCACCTTCACAGGATCTCCTCTCTGGGGGCCTCAGGATGATGGGGCAGGCAGGTACTCCAAGAAAGACAAGGACCACATAGACACCTGAGACAAGGGGAGAGGGAGAAAACAGGACAGTAGGAGAGAATCCACACTGGGAGGCTTTGTGATCAGCCTCTCCTCACCACAGACTCTGTGCAGTGCAGAGGTTATATTGCAAGGAAGGAACAGGGGATTATGGGAAGAGGAGTTGAGTCTCCTTACCTCCTAGGGTTTTCTCCTTGTAAAGACCCTGGTGAGAGAGACATGGGAAGAGAAGAAGTCAGGTCAGGGAAGGTCTCAAAGGAGGAAATAGAGGTCCCAGTCCTTACCCATTTCTATTGCTAAAGACACTAAGGTGTACAACTCTTTCTCACCTATAGGGACGGATCCTCGGCAGAGCATTGCCAGCAAGAGAAGGCACTGAAGGAAGGAAACACAGCTGAAGGTGATAATGAAGGTGTTACTGGACTCTGAACCTGGGGTGATGGAGAAAGAAAAATCTTCATGAGTCACACTAATGGACCCTCACCTTGCCCCTGAAATTGCCTCCTTTTTTCTCCTTCTATCTCCCTCCAGAGCCACCCATCACCACTAGCATTCCAGAGTTTGGCACAAATGCTGCTCAGAATGGGCTTATCCATTGGAACTAAGTTCAGAAACCCCAGAAACCAGGGTAGAGATGTGTGGGTCATGGGGAAGTGTTGGGGGAAGCCCTATGTCCCAGCTCAACACACATGGTCTCTATGGTCCTGGAATTGAGGAAAATGTCAAGGTTACTATTGTTTCTTATCATATGTCTCTTGGCCAGAGCCAAGGCCTTGACTTCATTTCCTTGTAGAAACTGAAGAAGGGAGTGGTCATTGGCATCCACCAGTGGGTCCTGTGGATTTCTCCCTCTCACCTGTCACTCTCAGCTGCAGGGGGTCACTGTGTTGTGTCCAGAGACTTCCATTGGTGAGAAGCTGGTACCCACAGGTGTAGTTTCCAGAATCCTTGGGAGTCACATGAGTCAGGAAGAACTTGGCTCCATCTTGAGTGGTATCCATGCTCTGCAAGATGTTTTCATGTCCTTTCTTGTACAGAACAATCCTAGTAGTCCATGAGGGTCCCCAGCAGAGGAGGGTCACATTGGCTCCTGAGGCCACCTCTGGGCCAGGCAAGGCTGAGATGGAAGGCTTGGGGAGTACATCTGGAAACACAAAGAGACGCCAGAGATCTTTAATGGCCTCGCATAGTTATAATGGAGGTGGATGGAAACAAGGGCTGGGAGGTCCCTGAAAAACTCCTTGACCATCAGCTCTCATTCCTTTGCCTTTTGGTCATTACTTGCCCAAAGTCTCCTTCCCTGGAGGGGCATAGATGCTCAACTTGAGATGTTCTCTGGGCCCACCTAGAAACAGGGTGCATTTCTTCCTTCCATCTTTGGCCCTTGAGCTTGGAGCACTACCTGAGCTGGTCCATCCTTCTACCTTTGCTCTCCTCTTCCTTAGGGATGCCCAGAACTTGTCCCAATCTCTACCTCATGATATTAAAAGAGCTGAAAACAAAATAACTTTTCTGGATTCCTGGCCTGCCTCTAAGGTAGAGTCCCAAACCTCTACCTCTTCCTTGGGTATCTGGACACACCCTCACCTGTCACCCAGATCTCTAGGACCTCACTGTGCTTGGACACCTGGTATGGGGCCATTCTCCTGTGGTAGACACAACTGTAGTTGCCAGCATCCTGGGCCCTCACAGAGAGGAGGGGGAAGTCAGCTGAGGCCCCAGCTGGGCTCTGGCTCTGCAGGGGATGGGAGGTCCCCACCTTCAGCAAAATGAATGTCACACCACTGAGGAATGTCTGAGGGGGCTATCAGCACTGGAAAGTCACATGCATCCCAGCCTCCACCATGAGGCCTGAGATGGCTTAGAGGGAAGGCTTGGGGAGAGACCCTATGAGAGGAAGAACATGGTGCTGGGGG
Source organism: Vombatus ursinus (assembly GCF_900497805.2). Classification (NCBI taxonomy): domain Eukaryota; kingdom Metazoa; phylum Chordata; class Mammalia; order Diprotodontia; family Vombatidae; genus Vombatus; species Vombatus ursinus. Next base: position 5,375 of record NW_020951600.1, read on the forward strand.
TCAGGACACTTGGGTCAAATCCCTACTCAGACTCTGAGTCCCTTTGTGACCATGGGCCATCCACTTCCTGTCTGAGTCTTGGTTTCATTGTTCAGTTGTTTTTCAGCCATGTCCAACTCTTGATGACTCTATTTGGGGTTTTCTTGGCAAGGATACTGGAGTGGTTTGCCCTTTCCTTCTCTAGCTCATTTTACAGATGAGGAAAGTGAGGTGAACTAGGTTAAGTGACTTCCTCAGGGTCACAGAGATAATACGTGGTTGAGACCAGAACTGAACACAGGAAGATCAGTCTACCTAACTCCAAGCTCAGCATTCTATCCACTGAGCCATGAACCCACCTATGAACCTCAGTTACCACATCTGTAAATAAGAGTTTTGGCCAGAAGATCACTCATGAATTTCTAGCTATTGATAGCCAGGAATTCTGAGGAGTCTTTCATATTTGAGGGAGCTCATCCAATCTATTGTCTCATGCACCTGATGACTCATGGGAGGGAAGGTCATGACCCCTCACTTTTCATCAGGACTATCACAGACAGGCCCAGGGCTCAGCTAAAGCTGAGACTCAGATCATGGTCCAAGAGTGAGAAGGCTCAGGTTCATTTCCAAGCTTGGTCACTCATTTGTCTTGTAACATTGGACAAGTCCTTTTTCTCTGGGTCTCACTTTCCTCATTAGTAATGGGAGGGTTTGGCCTCAAGAACCTCCAAGGCCTCTTTCAGCTTTGGTCTCTGTGACTTTTTTCCTAACCCCCAACTCAGTCCCCACCATCACCTTTCTTCCCTAGATTTTAGATTAGAATAGAAATGCCTCATGTCTTCCAAGACTCCAGAGCCCTGACAGGCCCCAGGGCAGAACTGGCTGTGTAGATACAAGGCCTTGTCTTTGTGAGGCCTCAGTCTGAACAGACCACTGAGGGGTCATAATCAGAGTTATTCTGGGGCCCACACACACCCCTCACCTGGCACCACCAACTCCAGGGCATCACTGGTCTTTGATCCTATAGTAAACATTGTCCTTCCCCTGTAGGTACAGCTGTAGCTCCCAGTGTCCTCAGGTCTCACAGATAGGAGCAGGAAGCTAGTCCAGAGATCTGCTGAGGCCTGCTGCTGCAAGGGCCACAGGGTCCCAGCCTTCCACAGAGTGAAAGTCAACTCTCCAAGGGAAGACAGCTTGGGGCTTGAACACCAGAGAGTGATGTTGGCCCCCGGGGTCACCACGAGGCCATGTTTGGCCCAGAGGGTGGGCTTGGGGAGTAGTCCTGTAGAGAAAGTTGTGCCAATGGTCAAGGTCAGATGTCATTTCTAGGACCCCTCCCCTAAACTCCTAGTGAGAGGGGAAATTGGAACCTTGCCTCTGTTCTCACTTTCTTGTCTGGGGCCTGTTTTGAGCTAGAAATACCACCACTATCCTGGGGCCCAAAACTGAGTCCACATAGAATGGGAGAGGATCCCAGGGTCTCCTCCAGCCTCCCCCTAAACCATCCCTTCAGAATTCCCAGGATTTTATGCTGTCCCCATAAATCTGTGGGCCCCTATCTGGGGAATGGAATTAGGGCTTTGGGGGAATCCCATCTCCAGTCACCAGGCACAATCAGCTCCAGAGTCTCACTGGGGTGTGACCCCCTGTGGGGGGCTGTCTTCTTGTAGTAAATACAGCTGTAGCTCCCAGTATCCTCGGGCCTCACGGACAGAAATGAGAAATTAGCCTGGGTCCCTGCAGGGCTCTGTCGCTGGAAGGGTTCCAGGCTCATTGTGTCCAGCAGAGCAAAACTGTAGTCCTGAGAGGGTGCCTGTGGTGATATTTGGCACCAGATAGTCACTGTTGTCCCTGGGGATATTACAGATCTAGGTGAGACTGAAATGGAGGGTTTGGGGAGGGCTCCTGTGAAAGGAGGAAGGAAGAAAGTTAGAGACCTGATATGTCACCCTGATCCCCTCAAATCATTCCTTGAAATAGACCTGGGAAGAGGGAGGATGGACCGAGGGGCTCTGGCCAGGTCCTTTTGTCCAGCTCTGTAGGCTTGTTCGTGGCTGATTAACTGGGCTCCCTGGTTCACCCTCAGAAAGACAATGGGAGGAGAAAGGAGATGGGAAGGGGAGGTCAGAAACTTCTGGTGCTAAGAGAGTAAAGAAGGAATCCTCATAAGGCCTCCAAAATTCCCCTTTAAACAACTAGGAAACCATGTCAGAATCGGTCTAGCAACAGGGAAGCAGGCGACCAGCCTGTCCGGAAAGGTTTGTTTCACTGGGCTGGGAGGGAAAAAGGTCCAAGAACAACAGCAGCAGCCAGCCTCACAACTTGGAGGCTCTACACGCAAGGCTCTAAGCCTGTGGCAATCCACCAGTAAGTCCCTGCCCTCCTGCACACCAGGAGACCCCTAGACAAGTGAGCAGTCTGTTTAGTTCCACAAGGTCCCATCCCAGTGACCCCACTCCCAGCATAATTCACCAGCAAAACCCTTGACCCCATTGCTGACCAGTGGCGAAGCCCTACCCTGGGGCTGGCCAACAGTGAGACCCCACCTCTGGGACCCTGTTTCCATAGCAACCCAGCATCAGAGCTCTACCCCTCAGGCAGATCAACAACAAAATTACTCCTCCAGGGCCTAGAAGTAGAGAGGTCTTATTTTCATAACAACCCAGCAGCAAGTCCCCACACCTGGACCAGGCCAGTAGCTAAATTCCACACCCAGGGGAGGCCAACAGGAAGGCCCCACTCCCTCAGTACAAGCCAGAAGGGAAGCCTACCTTTCAGAGAAAAGGAGCAGCAAAGCCCTGAAGCCCAGTGAAAGCCCAAGCACAGAAAGCTTGGGAAAGTACAGGGCCAGAGCCCAACTTTCTCATAAAAACATTAAGTCACAAAAAAAGATTAAAAGAAAATGACGGGAAAAAAACCCCCCAAAAAACCCCAAAAAGAGCTCACTATAGAAAATAACTATGGTGATAGGGAGGAATGAGGCATAAATTTAGAAGAAGACAATAATATCAAAATGGCTACATGGAAGTCTCAAAAAAAAATGTAATTTGGTCTCAGGCCCAAAATAATTCCCGTAAGAGCTTAAAAAGGATTTAAAAAAGCAAATTAAAGAAGTAGGAGAAAAAATGGGAAAAAACGAGAATAATGCAAGAGAATCATGAATATACAGTCAATAGCATGGGAAAAGATATGTAAAAATTTCCTGAGGAAAATAACTCCCAAAAAAATAGAATTGGCCAAATAGAAAAAGGAGTACAAAAGCTCACTGAAGAAAATGATTCCTTAAAAATTAGAATGGAATAAATGGAAACTAATGACTCTATGAAACATCAAAATATGACAAAACAAAATTTAAAAAGTTTAAAAAATAGAAGAAAATGTGAAATTTCTCATTGGAAAAATAATTGACCTACAAAATAGATCCAGGAGAGATAATAAAGGAATAATTGGAGTACCTGAAAGCCATGATATAAAAATGACTGGAAAATGTCTTTCAAGAAATTATAAAAAAAAAAAAAACAACCCAAACTTCCCTGGTATGTTAGAGCCAGAGGGCAAAATAGAAATTGAAATAATCCACCAATCACCACCTAAAAGAGATCCTAAAATAAAAACCCCCAGGAACATCATAGCCAAATTCCAGAGCTCACAGATCAATGAGAAATATTGCAAGTAGCTCAAACGAAACTTCAAATATCGTATAGCTACAGTCAGGATTACACAGTATTTGGCAGCTTCCACATTAAAGAACTGGAGGGTTTGGAATATGATATTCCAGAAGGCAAAGGAGTTAGGATTACAACCATGAATCACCTACCCAGCAAAATTGAACACACTATTTCAGGGGAAAAAGATGGATATTTAATGGAATAGAGTACTTTTAAGCATTTCTAATTAAAACACCAGAGCTGAATAAAAATGTGACCTCCAAATACAAGACTCAAGGGAAACATAAAAAAAAGGTAAAAAAAAAAAAAGAAACAAGAGAGAGAGAGAGAAAACAAAAAATACAATAAAGTGAAATGTTTATATCTCTATATGGCAAGATAATATTTGTAACTCTTAACAACTTTATTACTATAAGAGCAAATAGGAGGCATATCTGTAGACAGAGGGTGTGGATATAAGGTGACTTTGATGGGATGATACAAAAAAATAAAAACAAAATTATAGGATGATGAAGAAAATTGCACTGGAAGAAGGAGGGGGAGAGATTGGGGTAAATTATCCCACATAAAAGAGGCATGAAAGAATTATAAAGGAGGGGAAATTCGGGGCTGGGGTAGTGAACACAGTTTCAACCTTAATCTCATCAAAATTGGCTCAAAGAGGGAATAACGTACACACTCAGTTGGATATGGAAATCTATCTAAACCTACAGTGAAATAAAAAGAGATGAGTATAATAGAAGGAAGAGAGAGGATTGATAAAAGGGAGGGTATATTGGGGAAGGAAGTGATCAGAAGTAAAACACATGTGAGTAGGAAAGGGTGGGATATAAAAGAGAGGTGGATAAAAAAGTGAAAAATAGTATGGAGTTATTTATGATAACTATAAATGTGAATGGGATGAACTCACTCATAAAATGGAAGTGTATAGTACAATGGATTAAAAACCATAATCTTACAATATCTTATTTACAAGAAACACATTTAGAGCAGAGAGATAAACACAGGGTAAAGGTAAATAGCTGGAAAGAATCTGTTATGCTTCAGCTGAAGCAAAGAAAGTAGGGGTAGAAATCACGAACTCAGACAAAACAAAAGCAAAAATATATCTAATTAAAAGAAATAAAGAAGGAAACAGTATCTTGCTGAAAGATTCCATAGACAATAAAGTCAAATCAATACTAAACATACGTGCACCAAATGGTACAGCATCTAAATTTTTGAAGGAGAAGTCAAATGAGTTGCAGGAGGAAATAGATAATAAAACTATACTAGTAGGAGACCTCTACTGTCCCCACTCAAAACTAGATAAATCTAACCAAAAAATAAACAAGAAAGAAGTTAAGGAGGTGAATAAAATTCCAGAAAAGTTAGATATGATAGATCTGTGGGGAAAACTGAATGGGAATAGAAAGGAATATAATTTTTTTTCCTTCTCAATAGCATATGACACCTACACAAAACTGACCAGGTATTAGGACATAAAACCTCACAATCAAATGCAGAAAAGCAGAAACAGTAAATGCATCTTTTTTTTTATCACAATGCAATAAAAATTACATTCAATAATGGACAATGGAGAGATTAAAAATTAATTGGAAGTTAAATAATCTAATCCTAAAAAGCAAGTGGGTCAAATAATAAATCATAGAAACAAACAATAAATAATTTCATTAAAGAGAATGACAATGAGACAACATACCAATATTTATGGGATGCAGTTAAAGCAGTACATAGGTGAAAATTTATCTCTCTAATTGCTTGCATCAGTAACATAGAGAAAAAGCACATCAATGAATTGGGTATGCAACTAAAAAAAGCTAGAAAAAGAACAAATTAAAAATCCCTAATTAAACACCAAATTATAAGTTCTATAAATCAAAAGAGAAATGAATAACATTAAAATCAAGCAAACCATTTAACTAATAAATAAAACTAGAAGCTAGTGTTATGAAAAAAACAATAAAATATATATTACCTTTGGTTAATTTGATTTTAAAAAAGGGAAGAAAAAAATCAAATCACTAGTATCAAAAATGAAAGGGGTGAATTCACAACCAAAGAAGAGGAAATTAAGACAATTGTTAGGAGCTATTTTCCCAATTATATAATAATAAATTTGATGATCTAAATGAAATGAATATCTACAAAAATACAAATTACGTAGATTAACAGAATAAGAAATACAATACTTAACCCAAACTTGGAAAAAGATATTGAACAAGCCATCAATGACATTCCTAAGAAAAAATTCCCAGGATCAGATGGATTCACAAGGGAATTCTATCAAATATTTAAATAACAGTTAATCATGATAATAATAAATTATTTGGAAAAATAGGTGAAGGAGTCCTACCAAATTCCTTTTATGACACAAATATGGTACTGATACCCAAACCAAAAAGAGCCGAGACAAAGGAAATTATACACCAATTTCCCTAATGAATATTGATGCAAAAAAAAAAATACTAGAAAAGGGACTAAAGCAATATGTCACAAAAATTGTACACTATGATCAGGTGGGATCAATATTAGGAAAACTATCAGCATAATTGACCATATCAATCACAAAATGAACAGAAATCATATGATTATCTCAATAGAGGCAGAAAAAGCCTTTGACAAAATGCAGCACCCATTCTTCTTAAAAACCCTGGAGAGTATAGGAATCAAAGAAGTTTACTTTAAAATAAGTAATATTTATCTAAAACCATCAGCCAACAATATCTATAATGGGGATACATTAGACACCTTTCCATTACAATCAGGGGCAAAGCAAGGATGCTCCTTATCACCTCTATTATTTAATATTGTACTAGAAATGTTAGCTATAGCAATAAGAGAAGAAAAAGAAATTAAAGGCATTAGAATCGGCAATGTAGAAACAAAACCATCACTCTTTGCAGATGATATGATGGTATGCTTAGAGAATCCTAGAGAATCGACTAAAAATCTACTTGAAATTATTCACAACTTTAGCAAAGTTGCAGGACACAAAATAAACCCACGTAAGCATTTCTACATATTACCAACAAAGTCCAGCAGAAGAGATAGCAAGAGAAATTCCACTTAAAATAACTGTAGACAATATAAAATACTTGGGTGTCTACCTGCCAAGCCAAACTCAGAACTTACATGAACACAACTATAAAATACTTTTCGCACAAATAAAGTCAGATCCAAAAAATTGGAAAAATATTAATTGTTCATGGATATGTTGAGTCAATATAATAAAAAGGACAATTCTACATAAATTTCTCTATCTATTTACTGCCATACCAATCAAACTATCAAAAATTGTTTTATGTAGCTAGAAAAAATAATAAAATTCATCTGGAAGAACAAAACTCAAGGATATCAAGGGAATCAATGAAAAAAAGGTGAAAAAGGTGGCCTAGCCATACCAGATCTCAAACTGTATTATAATGCAGTGATTATCAAAATAATTTAGTGCTGGCTAAGAAAAAGAGTGATGGATCAGTGGAATAGATTAGGTACAAATTATAGTAAATGACCCTAGTAATCTAGTACATGACAAACCCAAAGATCCAAGCTTTTGGAATAAAAACTCATTATTTGACAAAAACTGCTGGGAAAGCTAGAAAACAGCATGGCAAAAACTAGGTCAACATCTCACACCATATGCTAAGGTAAGTTTGAAATGGGTACGTGATTTACACATAAAGGGTGATACCATAAACAAATTAAGAGAGCATGGAATAGTTTACCTGTCATATTTATGGATAAAGGAAGAATTTAGGCCCAAAGAAGATATAGAGAGTCTTACAAAATATAAAATAGATCATTTTGATTACATAATATTAAAGTTTTTTTTTTTTGCATTAACAAAACCAATGCATACAATATTATAAGGAAAACAGAACACTGGGGGAAATTTTTACAGCCAGTGTTTCTGATAAAGGCCTCATTTCTCAAATATATAGAGAACTGAGTCAAATTTACAAAAATACTAATCATTCCCCAATTGACAAATGGTTAAAGGATATAAACAGGCAGTTTTCAGACAAAGAAATCAAAGCTATCTAGTCATATTAAAAAATACTCCAAATCACTATTGATCAGAGAAATGCAAATTAAAACAACTCTGAGTTACCACCTCGCACCTATTAGAGTGACTCATATAACAAAAAAGGAAAATGGTGGATGTTGGAGGGGATGTGGGAAAATAGGGTGTGAACTCATTTAATCATTCTGGAGAACAATTTGGAATTATGCTTGGAGGGCAACCAAACTCTACATATCTTTTGATCCAGCAATACCACTGCTAAGTCTATCTCCCAAAGACATCCAGAAAATGAGAAAAGGACCTATTTGTACAAAAATATTTATAGCAGCATTTTTTTTGATGGCTAAGAATTGGACATCAAAGTGATACCCATCAATTGGGGAACGGCTAAACAAGCTGTCATGTGATTGTAGTGGAATATTGTTATGCTATGAGAAATGAAAAGCAGTATGATTTCAGAAAAACCTGGAAAGACTTACATGACTGGATATCTAGTGAAGCAAGAAGAACCAGGAGAACATCATACACAGTAACAACGATATTGTTCAGTGAAGAACTGTGAATGACTTAGCCGTTCTCAGCAATATCGTGATCTAAGACAATCCCAAAGGATTCAGGATGAAGCATACTATCTGCTTCTAGAGAAAGAACTGATGTTTTCTGAATACAGACTGAAGTAGGCTTTTCTTTTATTCTAGTCACCTTGTACAAAAAGATTAATATGGAAATGTTTTACATAATTGCACATGTATAACCTATATATCTGATTGCTTTCCATCTCAGGGAGGGGAGAGAAGAGAGAGGGAAGAAAGGAAGGATAGAATTTGGAACTCAAAACTTTAAATAAAAATGTTTGTTAAAAAATAAAAAGAGAGGGAAACAGACAGGAAGAAGTGACAGAGAGAAGGAGACAGAGAGATAGAGACAGATAAAGAAGGTGGGAGAGAGAGAGAAAGAGGGGAAGGGAGACAGAGAAAAGTAGAGGAGGAATACGGAAAGAGAGAGAAGCAGAGAGAGAGAGAGAGAGAGAGAGAGAGAGAGAGAGAGAGAGAGAGAGAGAGAGAGGCCAAGAGAGCTTCTAAATAAACTGTTAAAACTTTCTCTACAGAAAGAAAAGGAGTCACTGTCTCTCATCTGTCCCTCTTCTTACACCCTTCGAGTGACTCAGCTCTGTCTCACAACCTGGGCCTGCTGGATCAAGGCAGGATCCTAATGCAACATCACTGGAACTTCCAGACCTTTCCCTTAAGCTTTAAGGTTTGCTAAGCTCTTTCCTCCCAATAAACCCATGACACGAGGGTTAGACAGAACTCAGATTCCCAGTCCTCACCCGTACCCACTTCCCCACACTGCTGCCTGGTGCTAGGTTCCTGTCCAGGTGCCACCCCTGCCCACCCCTCAGTGAAGTCAGAGCAGAGCTGGCAGAGCTCTGTGTCTCCCCGGGTGGGCAGGGGCTGGCCGAGGAGCGTGGGGGCTCCCTCTCGGCTGTTCTGTGATGAATAAGATTTTCTCTGGTTCTCTTTCCCACACTGATAACTCACCTATCAGACACCTCCTGTTCAGCTATGGGGGCACTCCAAAGGTTTAGGGAAGATTCCACCCCTGCTGCCCTCAGGGAGCTCACAGTCCAAGGAATCACAGGGATTTGAGCTCAAATTGTGTCATTGGAAAATACAGACCATGAGCTTCATGTCATGGAAGAAGGAACCTGAGGTTCACAGAAGGTCAAGGACTTGCCCACAGTCCCCCAGCTAGGACCTGGGAGGAGAAGGCATTTGAACCCCATGCCACAGACTCCCAGTCTGGTGGGAAGCACCCTAGTGTTAGAGTGCGCACACAAGATAGGTGTGGGCACCATGCTGGGAGGGCCAAGGGCCAGGACATTGCCACTTAATGCAATCAGAGACAGCATCCTAGAGCGGCCAGGATTTGAGCTGGGCTTTAAGAATGTGTAGGAAAATGATGAACGAAGGTGGGAAAGGCATCATAGGCAGGGGGAACTGTGTGAGCAAAGGAAGAACGGTGGGATGTAAAGAGAGGTGATGTTGTCATCTGTCCAGGCTGATGGGAAAGCAGTGAGGGCAAAGGGAACAAGGGGAGACACAGCTGGACAGGATGGATGTTGCCAGTTTGGGCCTAAGAGGGGACCGGAAAAGTTTATCTGGATAAAGTTTGCTCTGGAAAAGCTATGTGCCCCTATTCCCAAAGGCTGCTGTGTATCCTGTGAGGGAGGAGCCGCCCAGCTCTCCTGGCTGGGTCACCAGGGACACTGACCAGGTGGCGAAACATCCCAGGGTTTGGGCGTGGGAGACGTGGGTTCAAATCTTAGCCCTGACACTATTTCCCTAAAATGTTCCATAGAGAATAAGGGGCTCCCAGAACCTGGGTAAATAGGGATGTTAAGGGGAGGCAGGTAGTAAAGCCTGAGGGTTTGTCCCACTTGTAGGTGACTCTCCAGAGAGGGGTCTGGGGCTCCTCTCTCAGGTCTGGCCTCCTTCCCACTAGGGATGGTTGTAGACTAGCACCCCTCACCTGTCACCACCAGGGCCAGGGCTTCACTGAGCTCTGACCACCAGGGCCCCTGCCCAGAGCGGCAGCTGTAGCTTCTCGCATCTCTCCAGTCATCCACATTCCTGAGCACGAACTCTGCCTGCTGCCAGGATGCATTTCTCTCCTCTCTGAGCTCTCCATCCTTCCAGAGCTGGAATCGGTCACTCCCCAGGTGGCCCTGGCACCTGAGGGTCACATCTGCTCCCCGGGGGACCACAGGACTCGGGATGGCCCAGAGGGTGGGCCTGGGAAGGGTGTCTGAGAAGGAAAGAAATTTGATTTCCAGAGATTCCTCTGGCCCTGGTGTGTTTTTCACCTGTAACCTCTTCCTGAGTCACTTCATCCATTCACCACATCATCCCCTGTTCCCTCCCTAATTATTCCCGGAGTATATTTCTGGGTTGATTAGAAACAATGAGTGAAAAGAGAACAGTGGGATCTTGGGGGCAGGACTCACCCATTTGTGCCCTCAGCGCCCAGTCCAGACACAGCCCTGTAAGAAAAGCTCAGGTTACAGATGCCTCCCTTCCAGCCCACACTGAGCCCATCCCCAGCTCTCACCAAAGCCCCTGGACCTCATTCTGATTTCGTCAGAACACTAAGAGCCCTTTGAGCAGACACAAGGCTCCTGCTCTGCCCCAAATGGTTCTGTCTCCTCCTTAATGAACTTTCTTATCCCTCCGAGTCAGTCAGCCAAGAACCTTGTCACAAAATCCCTCTCTCCCCTGGCCTGACCCTGGACACTCACCAATGGAGAACAGGAAAGTGACTGTGGGGCCCATGGTGGATTTTCAGCTCTGTCCTGGGCTGCCCAGCCTCAACTGTGCAGAGTGGAAAAGGTAGGTGGAGTAGAGGCTGTCCTAGGATGTGGTGGCCAGCCCAGCTGCTGTATACCACCTAACTCAGGCCCCACAACTTCCGCTCTTATACTGATGAATGAGGGACCATGGTCCTTCAGTGCTTACCTCTGAGAGAATCAGAGTCTTAAGGTAAACGTAGCCTGTCACGGGCCAGGGAATCTGATGAGTAACTAGTATTGAAGACCACCAAAGGGCACCTGTGCCACAAATACTGAGATTTGCCTGGAAATGACCAGGGCCCCCATGAAAGTCTCACCCTGAAAGGACCAAGATCGGGCACAGAGGCCTAATGCCATGACCACGTAAGACTAGGCCTCAGACCCTAGACTCAGTTGGTTTGTGAGCAGATGGTCCATCCATGGTGTGACTTCTGGGTCAGTCTTACCATCTGCTCTTTGGAATAAATAACAAGAACAACAGTAATAATAATAATAATGGCTAACATTTATATAGAACTTTCAGTTTTGCAAAGTAAGTTACCAACACTATTTCATCTCATCCTCACAACAACATACGAGGGAGAGTCTATATTATCCTCATTTTGCAGATGGGAAAATTGAAGTGGACAGAGGTGAAGTCACTTGCCCAGGTTTTTAAAGCCAGATTTGAATTCTGGTCTTCCTGACTACAAATCTGCAGAAGTTATGAAGCTTGTTCCAGGTACTATAGTTATTCAGTACGGGGTACCCACCCTCCAGGTATTCAAATGTCCCAGCTCCTGCATTTCCTCTAAACATTTCCCCAACGACAGCACCTTTCACCCCAGGAATAGCCTGCCATAGCATTCACAGCTGCATTTACAGTCTACTCAGCTATTGCACTCACCTGTGGAGCTGACCCTTGACCCAGAGGGCCTCAGGAGCCCTGAGTGAGCACAGCTGACAGTCTGTGCTTGCTTGTATCTCATCACTCTGTGCTTTCCTGATAAGGAGGCCTATGATACAGGCAGCCTCCAGCTTAGACAAGACCCAGCTCAAATTCAAGGACCATTTATTAAGCTCCTACTGTGTGACCTATCCTGTGCTGCATGTTAGAAGTGAAAAACCAAAAGAGAAACAGGACTGCCCCGATGGAGCTTACACTCTATTGGTGAGAACAAAATATATTTAAGTATGTATGTCAGTACAAATTATTTATGTAAAATATTTGTAGGTGGAAGGCACAGCTTTAACTTTCAAGGGAAGCTTGTTAACAACAAAACAAGATTCCCAGAAGGCACAAAGTAAAGGTAGGGGAGAGTGGGATGAGACATTGAGAGGACTGAAGTTGAAATGAATGAGCTGTGATAGAAGAGAGTCTGGTGATCACATTTGGCCAGGGCAGCCCACGGCTCAGATTCCTGCGTGGACGCAGTGGATGGCTAGCCCTTCACTGCAGTAATAAGTAAGATTGACTTCACTTTCATTCCTCGTGAATGGAAAAGGGGGGGTGAGGACACATGTGTGATGTCAGGCCAGATGGTCGCTGGTCCTGTCTGGTGCACAATCCATCATCAAACACTAATTAAGCATCCAATGTCACCAGGCTGTAAGGTAGCGGAATGGCGGAGGAGATACAAAGACAGAAAGTTCTCCTGGAGCTTCCATTGTCTTAGGTGGGACAACATGTGCACAGGTCGACGTTTGTGCAGAACACATATACACAGGACTAATATAAAATAAAGACATGCGTGTGGGTAGATAGTCGTTGGTTTGAGAGGGAAAGCACTGACAGCTGGGGAATCAGGAAAGACTTTGTGTTGAAGCTGATGCATATTAGCAGGGCCCTGAATGAATGGAGGGATCCTGTAAGGCAAAGGTCAGGGAGGAGGGCATTATAGACAGAGGGTCCATACAAAGATGGAGACTGGTGTGGGAAGCAGTGGCTGGACCTCAGAGCGCAGGAAGGAGACCAATGAATAACAAGGCAGGAAGGGACCTTGGGCACAGGCTGTGAAGGGCTTTGAAAGCCACACAGAGAAAAGTCTGCGTTTTATCCTAGACATATTCGGGAGCCATTGTTGTGTACTGAAGAAGGGGATGATATGGAAGTCTTGTTCCTCTGGAAAATTACTCTGTCAGTTGTGAGGAGGCTGGATTGGGGGTGGGGAGAGGAAGTGCTTAGTGGAGTTCTGGGGTCAGGCTGGTTATAGAGGCATGTTTGAGATACCCCACTTAGGTCAGCTGATTATCTCTCCAGGGTGGGGGGGTCATGGAAGGATCATAGTTCCCGGACCCTGTACATGTTCCAATTGGTGAATGTATTCATTTGAATGTGGTGTCCAGAAGGAGGTTTGTGCTGAAAGGACCCCAGGAAGAACCTGGGAGTGTGGAAGGTGGTGGCCATGAGTAGGGACTAGGTCATCTGGGATGTGGGGAATCTGCTGGGCAGGGGAAGGTAGAAATATGGCCCTGATTTCTCAACTTTCCTTTTTTAATTTTTTTTAATTTTAGACGTAAATACTAAAATTTAAATACACAATAAGAAAAGGAAAAAAATACACAAAAGAAAATAAAATACTATATTCATATATGCATATGAATATAATGGAATATTATTGTGCTCTAAGAAATGATGTGCAGGTGGGTTTCAGAAAGACTTGGAAAAACTTACATGAACTGACATTGAGTGAAGTGAGCAGAACCAGGAGAATATTGTACACAGTAACAGCAACATTGTATGGTGATCAATTATGATGGACATAGCTCTTCTCAGTAATACAATGCTCTAAGATAATTCCAAGACTTGTGATGGAAATAGCTATCCACATCCGGGGAAGAACTGCTTTTTCTTTTTTTCTTTCTCATAATTTTCACTTTTGTTCTGATTCTTCTTTCACAACACGACTAATGTGGAAATATTTTAACACGATTGTACATGTATAACCTAAATCAGATTGCTTGCCATCTTGGGGAAGGGTGAGGACAAGGAGGGAGGGAGAAAAATTTGGAACTCAAAATCTTACAACAATGAATGCTGAAAACTATCTTTACATATAACTGAAAAAAACAAAATGCTATTAAGTGAAAAAAATTACCATAAAATATTTAATTTTTAACTTATGGAATAAACCAAGAATTTCTATAACATAATATAATAATAAAAGATGATTCCACATGAAACTGTAAGTCTATCACGTACAACTTGCTATTCCTTTTAAATATATAATAGTTGTGTAAATTTATTTTTTCTTTTTTTTCTTCCTTGTTCCTCACCTTAGAGATGGCTATTATTAGATGCAGATATGTATATGTATGTAAATATACATAAAATTATCCTATACATACTACTCTTTATCAGTTCTTTCTCTGGGTGTAAATAGTGCCTTCCTTCATAGGCCCTTAGTAGTTAATTTGAGTATTTATAATAGCAAAATGACTTATTCACTCAAAGTTGTTCCTAAAACAATCTTGCTTTTACTGTATACAATGTTCTCTTGGTTCTGCTCTTTTGCTCTTCATTATTTTGCATAAGTTTATCCATGTTTTCTAAGGTAATCGAGCTCATCATTTCTTACAGCATGGTAGTATTCGATCACAATCATATGCCACAACTTGTTCAGTCATTTCCGTAGTGATGGGCATCCCAGGCATTTTCAGTTCTTTACCACCATGAAAAGAGCTGCTATAAATATTTTAGAATATATAGGTTCTTTTCCTTTCCCCCTAATCATCTTGGGGAAACAGACCTAGTAGTGGTATTTCTGGGTCAAATGGGTATAGGCAGTTTAATAACTTTGGGCATAATTCCAGATTGCTCTCCAAAATGGTTGGATCAGTTCACTGGACCAATAATGAGTTAGTGTCCTGATTTTTCCACATTCTCTCCAAAATTTGTCACTTTCTATCTCTTCTTGCTTGAACTTTATAGTTTTGCTTTCATTCACTTGATTTTTTTTTTTTTTTGCATGGGGAAAATTCCATTGACATCATTGTAATTACTGCTTATACCATTTTCTTGGCTGTGCTGGTTTCACTCTGCGTTACACAAATCTTTCTAGGCTTCTCTGTTTTCATGACATACATCATTTCTTACAACATAATACAGGTACACATACACATATTCATATTATTTTTACATTTTAAGTCCAATCCCTGATCAGAAAAATTTGACCCAAAGATTTTTTTCTTATTTAACGGCTTCCTTTCTTACCCTAGGTTGATTAGTTTTGTCTTTACTGAAGCCTTTGAGTGTCTTATAATAAAAGTCGTCTCTTTTATCTTTTGCAATTGCTTTTATCCCTTGTTCGGTTAAGAATACATTTCCTTTTTTTTTTTTTTTTTTGGTGAGGCAATTGGGGTTAAGTGACTTGCCCAGGGTCACACAGCTAGGAAGTGTCAAGTGTTTGGTCTGAGGCTGGATTTGAACTGAGGTCCTCCTGACTTCAGGGCCGGTGCTCTATCCACTGCGCCACCTAGCTGCCCCAAGAATACATTTCCAACCCATAGCTTTGAGGCATAGATGATTTATTTCTCTTCACTTATTTTATGATATGATTTAATATTAAAGCCAAGTATTAATTTAGAATGTATTGTGGAATATGGTGTAAGATGCTTGTCTAACTGTATTTTCTACCAAACTTTTCCAATTTTTCCAGCAGTTTTTAATCAAATAAAATTTTTCCCCTAGGTGTTTATTGTATCCACTTTATTAAACACTGACAACTCATTAATTTTCTTCCAAAGCCACAGTCCAATCCTCTCTTACAGAGTTACAAAGGGCTCAGAGAGCTCTAGGAAATCAATAATCTTTCTTTGCTAGAGCTTACTTATGAGGAGTTTTCAGCTCCAGAAAACATACAACCTCAGAAATCAGATGAAATGATCTGGATCAGAAGCTACTTCTCCCTCAAGAGTGTACCTAGTGATGATACAGGGAGACATGACTAATATCTTTGGCCTTCTTTCCTTGTTTTTCTGAATTCTTACTCAGTGAACTCATCAGCTCCCATGGGTTCAAAGATTATTTCTATGGATATGGTTACCAAATCTATACATAAAGCTCAAGTCTCTCTACTGATTTCAGTCCTACATCACCAAACTCCTACAAGTAATTTCTCTATGGATGCCATGTTTACTCATGGAACAGTATATGCATTTTTAAAAAATTTATTTTATTTTTAATTTATAGGACAAACCAAGAATTTCCATAACATAGTATAATTTTAAAAAAAGATTGCACATGAAACTGAAAATAATTTTGTACAATTGCTATTATGTATATATGTGTGTGTTATATATATTATATATAATATATATATCAATTTTTATAATGATTTTTCTCCCTTTACCATAGAGATGGCTATGATTAAAGACAAATAGGTATGTATATGTGTACACACACACACACACACACATATGTAAAATTACTCTATACATACATCTGATCAGAGTATTTTCTCTGGATGCAGAATGCTTCTTTTTTTCATATATCCATCATAATTAATTTGGTTGTTTATAATAGTCAAAATGAGTTATTCTTAAAACAATATTGTTGTCATAATATACAATGTTCTCTTTGTTCTGCTCATTTTGCTCTTCATGATCTCATGAAAGTCTTTCTGTGCCTTTCTAAGATTGCTGAGCTCATCATTTCTTATAGCACAGCAGTATTCCATCACAGCCACATACCACAGTTTGTTCAGCCATCCCCTCATTGATGGGGATCCCTGTAACTTCCAGTTCTTTGCCATCATAAAGAGCTGTTATAAACATCCCATTCACATTCAAAGTAATAATTACTATTTGTGAATTTCCTTCCATTTTATTTTTACTCACTGTTTTCTTTCTCAGCCTCTCTTTTTACCCTATCCCTGTTACTTTATATTTTCCCTCCACAATCTCATTTCCCATCCCTCCACTCCTTCAAGAATCCCCATCACTTTCTTCATCCCAATCCACACACCTCTCCAAAAGTCTCTCCCCCACCCTGTTCCCTAGCTTTCTCAATTCTCTACATGTTCATAGGACTTCTACACCCTTCCAGATGTACATGTTGTTTCCTCTTCAACTCAGATAAGAGTAAGGTCCCTTCCACCCTCACCTGCTTTCTTTGGATTAGTTCTTCCTTTCATGACCCATTTTTATAATATAATTCTTATATTGTCTTTCCTTGAGCTGTTCTCCAGATTGTTTTTCTAATGAGATGTTTCTGATTTTCTCCTTTTTTTTTCTAATTTTATTATTTCTTGGCATCTTATGTCATTCATTTCCTCTTTCCCAATTTTAGTTTTCAAGGAGTTGTTTTCTTCCTTAAGATTTTGTATCTATTTTTCCAATTGGTTAATTTTCTTTCCATAATTTTCTAGGGTTGCTTTTATTTTTTTTTCTGATTTTTCCTCAATCTCTCTTATTTGATTTTTTCATTGCTTTTTCAGTTCTTCCAAGAACTCTTTTTGGGCTTGTGACCATTTAATATTACCTTTTTTTGGGGGGTAGGAAAGGCTTGTTTTTACTTCACTATCTTCTGAATAAGAACCCACATCTTCTTTTACACCAAAGTAACTCTCTATGTTTGGGTTCTTTTTCCTTTCCTTACTCATTTTAATTTTAATTTTAATTTAATTTAATTTAATTTTTAGCAGTTTATTATTATAATCAGGTTTTAATCCCAAGTCATGGGTAATGTTGCCCTAGGCCTCAGGTCCTCCTTGCTGTTATTTTCTCAATTCTGTCCAGGATCAACTTCAGAGACTCCTCTTTTTCCCTAAGCCACAGTTAAGACCCCCAGCCATACTGTCCTGGAAGTGTTCTTACTCCTTGTGGTACCACACTCCCTGGATATGTGCTCAACTCCTCCCTTTCCACAGCCACCTCCTGGGATCACTTCTGGTCAGCACTACTAGGCCTGGCTTCTGGAAACAATGGAGGGGTGGGGCTCTTCAATCTTCCTCCACTCAGCCATCTGCTGTTCATTAGATGAAAGTTTGAGAGGTAAAATTTTGAGGTTAAAGCTCTTGAGCCTATGAGGTGAAATAGCTTGAGGCTGTGAGGCAGATGACAGGTGAGGTAAAATTTCTTGAAGTCTCGTCTGCTTCCTGATAGAGATGCTCCAGGGCCTGCTGTGTGTTGATTCAATGGAGTCAGCCTGGAGGTGACTACACTTCACTCAGAGCAAAAGTCAGCCCCCAGAGGTGCTGTCTTTTCTGAGATCCTCTCAAGCTATGTTAGGAGGACAACTGCTTTACCCCTTTATTTTTGCTGTTCTACATTTGTTTTGTGGTGATTTTCTGTCTGTTTTTGGAGGAAATCTGGAGAACCTGGAAATCTCTGACCTACTCTGCCATCTTCCCAGAATGCCACTCTACATGTACTCATGGAAGAGTAAATGGCATTTAATTTTTTTTTGAGAAGGGGTTGTGGTAGAGAAAGGATACTAACTGTTCTACCTACACAATTGTGGTAAAATACTCTCTTCCTATAAAACTATCTACCTAACTATATATAACTACATGTATATATACATATATATGGGCATCTTTATAATACATGTGTATATATATGCATGTGTATGTGTGTATACCTATATATGTATACATACATACATAAATCATAAAGATATATACATATATACATACTATATTTATGTCTGGCTGACCAAATGATACCAACCCAAAATCATAAAGGGAACAGACCCATAGAAGCTTGACAGTAATAGCATTAGAGAAAATACCATAACCTCAGAGGGTTGCCTTTGGAATACAGAGAGGAAATAATGACCGAGCTCAAGGGAGGTAGACTGCCAAAGTGAGTGAGGGTTAGAAAAGTAACTTCAGGAACTATGCTACATGTTGTGGATAATCTGCAATAGACATTGGACCCTGCGTATTTGCAGGGACCCACTGGAGAAATTCTTAACCCTGGCCTTTGGGGAGAATTTGCACCCAAAGTCACAGTTCCAGAAATGAGAGGGGCAAAGGGATGGGCCATTAGCTGCTTGTCTCCTTTATAGACCAACCTCCTGGTAATGGATGAGAGGAATGTGGAGTGCATTTCCATAAACTTTCCCTCCAGGCTTACTTCAGCTACATACCGGCAAAAAGAGTACATTTTCTTGATGTGGTAGGCACTAATCTAGATATGACATTCTTGTTGTTGAAGGCAGAGTACAGTGGAAATATCACCTTCAAATTTTCATCTGAACATCTGGTGGTTTCAGCAAATGGAAAGCTTGAGAAGTCAACATTGTTGTGAGATGGTAGCCCCAAACACTACTAAGATTTTCACATGCATTTAGAGATGTTGCATCATGAACACTGACAGTGATAGTGCCACTCTACCATGCCCCACTTAGACCACATCCAGAGTACTATGTTCAATGGTGAGTATATCACTGTAGAAAGAACGTGGATTAACTTGGGAAAATCCAGTGCAAGGTGATCTATTTTTTCCACTTATTTTCTCTTATTTTTCATTGTCTGACTCCTTCTCCTCTGGTGGTGGTTTTCTTGAAGACTGGATCTCCAAGCATTTCAGCCTCCTCCAGTACTGAGTAATTTATGGTTCACCAATCTGGGTTCTGCCTTAGTGATTTTTGGGTGGACAAAACTGATCTCAGCTGAATACTAAATTCTTTGCCTCAGCTTTAGTGGAATGTTACTTAACCTCACCACTCCACTCCATGCATACTGACTGGCTATAGTCCCTTGTGCCACTCCCCTTGTTCCACATTCTCTGACCCAGCACCAACAGTCAGAGAGCTGCAGCACTGGTGTTGATTTGTGAAATTTGGCTCTCCAGGATCTGGGGGGTGATGGGGAATGGAATGTGTTACTGAGCTCTATTTTAAGGCCAGATAAGTACTTCCCCTTTCATTCTGGCTCTCTTGCATAGATCTTTTGCAAAACAAAATACCACACTCCTAGAAAGCTTTTTTCTCACTGGCATGCAAATGCAGCACTAACTTTATAACCCCAACAAGCCTCTGCATCCGGAACACAGGCTGTAGTGGCCTGAGCAAACTTCCATATAGCTTGCAGTTGGGATCTCTACTACACTGAGGAGAGGGATAGGGCACGGGAGTATGAAGTGTTTTTTTTAAATTTATCTTTCTTTTTAGCTTTTATTTAGTATTTTTACCCAGTTATATGTAAAAATGATTTTTAACATTCATTTTTAAAACTTTGAGTTCCAAATTCTCTCCCTTCCTCCCTCACTCTCCCAATTGAGAAGGTAAGCAATTCCATATAGGTTATACATATGTAGTAATGCAAAGTATATTCATAATAGTCGTGTTGTGAAAGAAAATACAAACAAGAAAAAAACCTCAAGAAAAATAAAGTAAAAAAAGTATGCTTCAATATGTATTCAGACACCATCAGTTCTTTCTCAGGAGATGGATAGCATTTTTCATCATCAGTCCTTCAGAATTGTCTTGGATCATTGTATTGCTGAGAATAGCTATGTCATTCATAACTGATCATCTTATAATATTGCTGTTACTTTGCAGACAGTACATTTCACTTTGCATCAGACCATACAAGTCTTTCTAGGTTTTTCTGAGAGCATCCTGCTCATCATTTCTTACAGCGCAATAGCATTCCATCATAATCACATACCACAACTTGTTTAGCCATTCCCCAATTGAACATTCCCTCAACTTCTAATTCTTTACTCCCCAGAAAAGAGCTGTTATAAATATTTCATACATATAGGCCCTTTACCTTTATCTCTTTTGGATACAAACCTATTAGTGGTATTGCTAAGTCAAAGGGTATGCATGGTTTTATACTCCTTTGGGCAAAGTTCCAAACTGCTCTATAGAATGGTTGAATCAATTCACAACTTGTGGGGAGGGTTTTGTTGTGAATCTCTGTCTCAGGGCCATGGGTCAGATCCTTGGGGTGTTTACACTGTCTGTAGCATGGGAAATGGAAGAGAGATGCGGCATGAGCTCAGGGTAGAAGTCAGTTCATAGTTTGTTTGACTTTTTTAACCTTTTGGATTCCAGGTGAGACAGCTGACGCTGCTTTATCTTTGGCTATTAAATTATGTTTTGAAGACACTGGGGGTGGGGAGAGCAAGAGATAATATCTAGTCCTCCATCTTGTTGATCATGTGATCCACAATATCATATCTTTATTAGTTCTGCTCTTTTCTTCTAGTGACTTAAAGCTGTGGTTATTACTGCTTTTGCTTAGGTCATTTAGGAAATGTTTTACGTTTAAGGGTCCATGGTGTCAATAGGACTTTTTATGTTAGCAAAGAATTGAAAACAAAGTGAGTGCCTATCATTTAGGGCGTGGCTAAACAAATCATTGTACATAAAAGTAATGGGATTTTACTGTGCTGTAAGAAAAGACACATATGATGAACACAGAGAACCATGGTGAAATTTACATAGTTTAATACAGAGTAAAATAATGAAAGCAAAGAGAACAATATATAGACTGAATTAAATAATTCTAGTGGAAAGAACACCCACAACACTTTTAAAAGTGAATGATAAAACATTATAAAGACAAAGTGAGGCTCCAAAGAAGAGAGATGATGAGACACCCCAACCCCCATTTCTTTGCAGAGGGTTCTTGGGGCTGTGGTCCATTGCACATATTTTCAGACATTCTAATGCAGTTGATTAAATTTGCTGGTTTGTTTTGCTTTTTGCTCTTTTTTAAAAAAATTGTTACATAACGTGTCTCTAGAAGGGCAAACAGGAGGGAATTCTAGGAGGAACTTTGGTGATGTAAAAAAATGAAACATTTCCATAAAATTTATATTTTTAAGAATTAATCAATGATGTCACTGTGATTGATTTTTTTTGTAAATGGGAAGTATATCAGTGCGAACTTAAAAGCTGCAGTGGCAAGTAGTAGCAGTATATCTCTGCCAACACACACACACACACACACACACACACACACACACACACACCATAGGACCCCAAGAATTTGAATCAAAGAATGATGGAAAGGCTTGCATAGCTCAATGAAATTATTAATTGTGCTATGCAGGATTACTCAAGATGGCCATCATAATGGGGAATTCTGACAAAAGGTGATCTACTAAAGAAAGAAATGGCAAAGCACTCTAGTATCTTTGCCAAGAAAATCACATGGATAGTAGTAAAATAATAAAAGAAATGACATTGGGAGAGGAGCCCCTCAGGCCAGAAAGTATCCAATATGCTACTGGGAAAGAGAGGATGACAATCACAAGTACCTCCATTACTAATGAAGTAGCTGGGCCAAAGCTAAAAGAAAGCTTAGCTGTGGATGCATCTGGTGACAAAAGGAAAGTCCAATGCTGTAAAGAACAATTTTTCATAGGAACCTGGAATGTAAGCTATATGAACCAAGGATGTGCTCTGACAGAAGACGGAAAGGTTAAACGTCAACATCTTGGGTGTCGATGAATTTAAATGGGTGAGAATGGGTGAATTTAATTCAGGTGATCATTACATCTACTACTGTGTGCAAGAATCTCTTAGAAGAAATGGACTAGTCCTCATCATCAATAAAAGGGTGAGAAAGTCTGTAGTGGGGCATGATCTCAAAAATGACCACATGATATCCGTTGAAATCCAAGACAAACCATTCAACATCACAGTCATACAAATTTATACTCCCACTACTGATGCCAAAGAAGCCAAAGTTGATCAATACTACAACATCTTCTAGAAATAACAACCTAAAAAGATTCACATTCATCATAGGGAATTGAAATGCTAAAGTAGGAAATCAAAAGATAATTGAAAAAACAGGCAAGTTTGGTCTTGGAGTGCAATATAAAGCAGGGAAGAGACTAACAGAGATTTTTCAAGATAGCTCTCTGGTCATAACTAACACTATTTTTCAACAACCCAAAAGATGACTCTACATATGGACATCACCAGATGGTCAACATAGAAATCACAATACAGAAGCTCTATACAGTCAGGTAAAACAAGATCTAGAGCTGAATGTGTATCATATCATGAACTTTCTATGGCAAAATTCAGATTTAAACTGAAGAAAGTAGGGAAATCATCAGACCACATAAGTATCACCTAAATAACATCCCTTACAAATATGAAGTAAAAGTGAGGAATAGATTTAAGAAATTCCATCTGGTAGCTAAAGGATCTGAAGAACGATGGACAGAGATTCACAAATTTGAACAGGAAGCAGCAACAAAAACATTACAAAGAAAAATAAGATCAAGAAATCAAGATGGCTGTCTAATGAGGCTTTATAAATAGCTGAGAAAAGAAGGAAAGGGAAAGGGAAAGTAGAAAGAGAAAGATATCCACAACTGAATGTAGAATTCCAGAGAATAGCAAGGACAAATAAGAAGGTTTTTTTTAAAATGAGCAATACAAAGAAATAGAAGAAAACAATAGAATGGAAGAGACAGATTTCTTCAAGAAAATGAGAGATATCAAAGGAAAGTTTCATGAAAAAATGGGTATGATAAAATATAAAAATGGTAGGGATTCAACAGAAGCAGCAGAGACTAAGACCAGGTGGCAATAATATACAAAAGAACTATACAAGAAAGATCTTAACATCACTGATAACCATGATGGTATGGAAAATAAAGTCAAGTGGAACTTAGGAAGCATCTTATCAATAAGGCCAATGGCACCGACAAAATTTCAGCAAAGCTATTTTAAAACCCTAAAAAATGATGCTGTCAAAGTGATGCTGTCAATATGCTAGCATATTGAAAACATAACAGTGCTCACTGTATTGGAAAAGACCAGTTCAAGTCCCAATCCTAAAAAAGGAGAATGCCAAGGAATATTCAAGTAACCAAGCCATTGCATTAATTTTACACGCTAACAAGATTATACTTAAGATTCTGCAAGCTCGGCTTCAACAACTGAAAATTACTGAAAGAGTGGGCTGCTTTTTGAAGAGGCAGAGGATCTGGAGATCAAATTGCCAACATTGGCTGGATTATGGAAAAAGAAAGGGAGTTCCAGAAAATTATCTGCTTCTGTTTCATTGACTATACTAAAGCCTTTGACTGTGTGGATCACAACAAAATGTTGCAAATTTTCAACGTGATGGAAATACAAGATCATCTTACTTGTCTTCTGAGGAATCTGTATGGAGACCAAGAAATAAGTTAGAACCAAACCTGGAACAACTGATTGGTTTAAGATCAGAAAAGCAATACAACAAAGCTTTATATTGTCACCTTATTTGTTTAACATATGCGGAGTACAACATGTGAAATGCCAGGCAGGATGGATCAAAAGCTGGAATTGTGGTTGCTGGGGAAAATAACAACAATCTGAAATCTGCAGATGATACTACTATGCCAGCAGAAAGTGAAGAGGAATTAAGAAGCCCTTTGAAGGGGTGACAAAGCTGGCTTGAAATTTAACGTAAAAAAAACCAAACCAAGATCTTGGCAACTGGTCCCACCACTTCCTGAGAAACAAAGGGAGAAGAAATGGAAGCAATGACAGATTTTATATTCTTGATCTCAAAGATGACTGCAAATGGCAGCTGCAGATATGAAATTAAAAGAGGCTTGCTCCTTGGAAGGAAAGCTGTGGCAAATCTGGACAGCATATTAAAAAACAGAGACATCACCTTGCCAGCAAAGGTCTGTCAAGTGAAAGCTATGGTTTTCCCAGCAGCAATGTATAACTGTGAGAGTTGTACTCTAAGGAAAGCTGAGCACCGCGGAATTGATACTTTAGAATTGTGGTACAAGAGAAGGCTTTTGAGAGTCCCTTGGACAGCAAGGAGATCAAATCAGTCAATCTTTAAATAAATTACTTCAGGCTTACTTACTTACAGATAATTTTTGATCCAGTGACACTAGCCTCCTGGCTACTCCACAAACAACCCCATCTCTTGGCTCTGGGCATTTTCTCTAACCTTACCTCATGTAAGGAATGATCTCTTTTCTCCACTCTGACCACTGACCTCTCATCTACTCAACATTCTTTCCTTCAAACAGGGTAACAGCTAATTACATTGACATCTTTGACTAACTGATGCTCGTGAATGAATTTGTCAAACTATTAGTAACAGAACAAACTGAAGTTAGGCAATTAAAGTCGCAGAACCACACGACCTTTGATTTTCTGCTAGCCAGTCAGTGAAGTGTCTGTACCTTAGTAAAGGCTAAATGCTTCATCTTTGTATCTGATCAAATCCAATGTATTACTTATCATCTGAACCAAATTAGAGAGTCAGAATCAGAATTAGAATATGAGACTTTTGGGGTTGAATGCCAGGGTTAGGTTGAATTATCATCTTTGTGCAGGTGACTCCCAGATCTCTATCTCCAATTATAGTAATTCTCCTGAAACATGAGAGACACTGGCATAGGACCATTGAGCATGGCGTGTCACATTAAAGGAGGTGCTGTGCTCTATGAGCACAGCAGAATTGCAGTAGCTCAAAAGAAACAAGAGATGTGCAAATTTAGAGACATCTCCATCCCAAATATTCATGTGGACTATTTGTACCTGACATGCAGTAGGGCCTTCTGAGGTTATATTGGTCTGATCAGCCATAGTCGGGCACATTGTACCTTGATCCCAACATAGTGATGCCATTTTGGTCCTCTTTGAGAATGAAGGACAACAGTCACCAGCCTGTTGGACATCTTGTATCTTATAGACATCTTAACCTCAACATATCTGAAATAGGACTCATGATCTCACTTTCTCCCAACCCTCCCATTTTCCAGACTTCTCTACGGCTGGCCGACGCACCACCATCATCCCAGTATTCCTAGTTTGTAACCTTGCTGCCACCTGTGGTTTGTGTATCTTTTTCCATACATCCGTTCAGGGGATATTTCATGTTATTTCTAGTATGTGCCCAGTTCCCATGCATTTACTTTAGCAAAATTTTAAAAAATGTATATCAGGATGAATAATGATTAAGCAGTCCATTGCAGTAGTAAATTTCTTCTATCCCAGAATTCTACAACAATTGGAAAATTGGATGGCAATAAAACCAACACAAATATAGGCAAACAAGCCAGATTCCTCCTAGTACCAGCTTTCTCTCCTTAAATCAGATGCTAAGGAAAACTCATCAGATAACTGACCATTTGCAAGATTGCATCAGTTTTGGTACGACTACACATCAGCATTCTGCTCTTTGCCCCTCTGATTGGAGGGCAAGAAGGCAGGATAAAAAACTCCCCAAATCTCTATTTAAAGACGGCTTCCAGACTTGCCATTTCTTCATTTCCCACCAGTTCACATTCCTTGGACTGGAACCCAGTGTGTAGCTGTACCAGGTACTTTCTTCTTCAGCTAGCTGTCTTTCCTTATCCCGTGTTTTCAGCTTTCTTTTGTGTTTTCTTCCACCATTGGATTGTACACTCTCTGAGTGGACTGTCTTTCTCTTTCATATTTGTATCCTCAGTGCTTATCACAGTGCTTGGTACATAGGTCTTTAAACAATGTTTATGACTGAGTGACTCATAGCACAACCAGACTCAAGCCAGAGGCATGGGTAGATTGAAAATCTCTGTGTCCAGAGGCTTCAAGAATGCAAAACTTCACCTCAGGAAGCCCGAAGGTGCCAAGCGCCTCAGGGTGGAGACTCTGAAACTCCAGGAAAATGCAGGCTGTAGCACTGTGTAGGCTGCACTAAGAGCAGCCTAGGTTTCTAAGTGATCTGATGCCCCTAGAACTCTGTACTGGGATAGTATAAAGGTTCATTCATATACAATCCTCTGAACCTCAAATGTCCTGAGAAGCTTAAACCGGGGAAGTAAAAGTCAGTGAAGAAACCCAGGGTGAGACCAAGCTGCGCTGACTACCCCACCCATAAGTACAGCAAGGCCCAGAGCCTGGCCTGACCGAGAGCCTTAGCTAGGGAACTCACATGGGAGAGATAAGCAAACCAAAAACAACACTGACCTATATGAAATTACATGTGTGTATATGTGTATGTACACACATGTGTATATATACACACAAACATATATGCATATATAGTACATGCATGTCAGTGTGCATGGATGCACATACATGTCTACGTGTGTTATATATGTATGCGTGTGTATGTATGTGTGTGTGTATGTATATGTATGAAATATATGTATGGGAATGGCTGAACAGTTGTGGTCTATGATTGTGATGGAATACTACTGTGCTATAAGAAATGATGAGCTCGATGATCTTAGAAAAACATGGATGGGGCAGCTAGGTGGTATAATGGATAGAGCACTGACCCTGGAGGCAAGAGGACCTGAGTTCAAATCTGGCCTCAGACACTTGACACTTACTAGCTGTGTGATTCTGGGCAAGTCACTTAACCCCATTGCTTAACCAAAAAAAAAAAAAAAAAACAAACAAAGAAAAACATGGACAGACTTGCACAAAATAATGAAGAGCAAAATTAGCAGAACCAAGAGAATATTATATAGAGTAACAGCAATATTGTTTTAAAAACAACTTTGAGAGAATAAGACATTTTGACTCTAATAAATACCCAAATTAGCTACAAAGAACATATGAAGAAAGATACTGTCTGCATCCAGAGAAAGGACTGATAAACAGAAGTATGGCTAGAATGATTTTATGTGTGTGTGTATACATATATACTTCTTTATGTCTAATAGTGGCCATCTCTAGGGAGGGGGGAGAGGAAAAAGAAAACAAATTACATAATAACTATTATATATTTAAAAGGAATAGCAAGTTGTACATAACAGATTTGTAGTTTCATGTGCAATCATATTTTTATTATGCTGTTATGGAAATGCTTGTTTTATTCTATAAATTAAAAATAAAATAAATAAAATATAAAAAAGAGGATCTTAAAAAACCAAGGAATCACAGTCTGGATCACAAAATACTAGGAACTTCAACTCTAAATGAGAGTAGATTTTCAAATAAAATATTCAAAAAATGTCTAACCTTAAAACTGAGAATTATCTTGTAAAGCTAAGTATATTCCTATAAAGGAAAAAGGGGGAACTTTAATGTAATAGGAAAAAACCCTAATAACAAGGTTTGAGTAGCAACTCAAAAGTAAAGAGAAACCTAGACATTTACTTGAGTAATTAGGAGGTGCTTTATGATGATGGAGTGCTAATATTCCATGATTCCCATGCTAGAAAAAAGTGGCCCCTATGAGTCTTCTTGGCTTTTCTTCTCAGACTTTGACTTGACACATTTTCTTGGTCATTGTGGAAGAGGTTTTAGGGGAGTTGAGGCAAAGTTGCTAGCTCTCGCTCACCTACCTTGAGTCTGCCCTCTAACAATTAAATAGGAAGGGAAGAAAGAAGTGCCCCTTCAGAAGCTTAATGAGTTCAAAAGATACTCAGAGTTAAATAAGAAATCATAGGACTGATTTGGGTGCAAGATGTTTTAATGGTTTTAAGAGACAGAAGAGAAGGGAGGGTAGAGGGAATATATTAGTATAGACATGAGTAAGGAGGGAATAGTTATTCCTCACCTCATATTTGGGGTGCATGAAGAAAGAGTATGTAAACACATAGAAAGAAGTAGGGGAGTGCATATCATATTAACCTTATTTCTAGCAAGTTCACACACATAAACAATTTGGTGTGGAAACACATCAGACTCAATAGAGAAATAAGCAAGGATTGGGGTGGAATGGGTAAGGGGGAGGATAACAGTAAGGAGGGAATATGTTCATTAGTAAACCTATCTTCCTACTCCTGAAGAAGGGACTGAAAGGAGGAAAATAAAAGAACAAGATCCCAAGGGGGTGTCCTAGATTGTC
>NW_020951601.1:0-2753 GCF_900497805.2 Vombatus ursinus
TTTTGTTTTTTGTTGACCTAATGTGGTATCGTGTATTTAGTCAGCCAGTCAAGAAACATTTATTAAATGGCTACTATGTGCTAGGCACTATGCTAAGCACTAGGGATACAAAGAATGAGAAGATGGAGTCTTAAGGAGCTCACACAATGAGGGAGAAAATATGCCAACGACTAAGCACAAAGTATATATAGGATAAATTGGAGATAATCAACAGAAAGAAGGCACTAGAATTAAGGGGTTTTGGGAAAGGCTTCCTGTAGAAGGTGGGATTTTTGCTAGGACTTGAAGAAAGCCAAGATAACCAGGAGGTAGAGATGAGAAGGGAGAAAATTCCAGGCCTGGGGGAGAGTCAGGGAAAACGCAAGAATCTAGAGATATAGTGTCCTGTGTCACTGGATTACAGGCTACTGCAACTATTCAGTGGTGAGATGATAAGGGCCTGTGCCAGAGTGCTGGCAGTGTCAGAGGAAAGAAGGAAGCCTATAAAGCAAACGTTATAAAGGTAAAAATCAACAGGTCTTGGCAACAGATTGGATGTGGAGGAGTAAGAGAGTGAGGAGTTGGGGGCGGATGGTGACATCTTAGTTGTGAGCATGGGTGACTCGGAGGATGGCTGTAATAGGGAAGAGGGGGGGGTTTTGGGGGAAAGATAATGAGTTCAGTTTTGCATATATTGAGGTTAAGATGTCCATGGGATATTCAGTTAGAGATATCTAACAGGCAGTTGGATATATGAGACTGAGGTCAGCAGAGAGATTGGGGTTGGATAAGTAGATCTGAGAATCATCAATTTTGAGATAATTGAATCCATGGGAATTGGTGGCAGAACCAAGATAGAGCAGGGTGACAAAAACCTAGAGAGAAGAGAACTGGGGAATAAAAAAAGATGGTCATTAATTGGGAAATGGTACAAACTATGGTACATCTGTGTAACAGAATATTAATATGTTGCAAAAAATGATGAATACAGAGAAGGATGGAAAGACTCATATGAACTGATGCAAGAGTTAAATAAACAGAGTCAAGAAAAGAATATCTACAATGATTGAAACAATGTAAATAGAAAGAAAAACCACCATAAAACTGAAAGTGATTGTTGCAAAATTACAAGCATTACAAACTTAGGAAGAACAAACAACTGTGGCCCCAAAGAAGAGATAAAAGAAAACGCCTCCCCCCCTACTCCTTGGTGGAGGTGGGAAGTCCTTAGGTGTGGAACATCATATGTATTTTCAGACCTTTACAATGCATTGATCAATTTTGCTGCCTTTTCCTTTTTTTTTCTTTAAAAAAATAATCCAGGGGCAGCTAGGTGGCGCAATAGATAGAGCATGAGCCCTCAAATCCGACCTCCGACACTTGACACTTATTAGCTATGTGACCCTGGGCAAGTCACTTAACCCTGACTGCCTCACCAAAATAAAAAAAAAAAAAAGACAAATAAATTCATCAAAACCAAGCAACAGAGCCAATTAATATTCTAATACAATTTGAGAAAACTATGCTATAAAAGAACAGGTAGATGATGCAGTGGATAAAGTGCCTGGCCTGGGGTCAGGAAGAATCTGAGTTTAAATTATGCCTCAGACATTTATTTGCTGTGTGACCCTGGTCAAGTGACTGAACCCTGTTTGCCTCAGTTTCCTCATCTGTAAAATGAGCTGGAGAAAGAAATAGCAAACTACTTCAGTAGCTTTGCCACGAAAACCCCAAGTGGGGTCAACAGAGTCAGACACGACTGAAAAACAACTGAACAAAAAAAATGTTATTAAAATGATACTTTTAAAACAAGACTTGAAGTGCTCAGTGGTGGAGTGGATAGAAGGGCTTAGTGTCAGCAAGATCTCTGTTACTTGTTAACTGCATGATTGGTCAAATAGTTTAACCTCTTGGCATCTCAAGCAACTTTC
This sequence comes from Vombatus ursinus, assembly GCF_900497805.2. Lineage (NCBI taxonomy): Eukaryota > Metazoa > Chordata > Mammalia > Diprotodontia > Vombatidae > Vombatus > Vombatus ursinus. The sequence continues at coordinate 1,911 of NW_020951601.1, forward strand.
TGTGATTTTGCTTCTAAGTCACAATCTGTATAAAGAGATTTTCCCTAGAAATTACTAAACACGATTTTCTTATACATTTGTCATCATGAGGATGTTGGTTTGGGCATTTCATGAAACTGTAATTTGGGTTACTAATAGTAAGTATTTTGTCACTGTCCTAGGCAAAAACTCAAAATGGCTCTCTACAGTATCCACTACAAACTGTGGTTTTCAAAGACCTTTATAACCTCAATTCATTTTTTCCACCCAGTCTCTCTTCCTGCTATTCCATAAGTGCCTCAGCTCTGTTCAAGTAAGTACCCTGAAACACGCCATACTCATTTCAGCCATGGTACTATTTTTGTTCTGCCTGTATTGCCCTCCCACTTCTCTTTCTGCTTATCTAAATCCTAACTATCCTTCAAAGCCCCAGCTACTAGCTTTTTCAGGGAAGCCTTTTCCAATCACACCATTTCATAGTGATTTTTCTCTTCTCTGAATTCTCACTGAGAGTCAGTTCCACACTGAGCACTTGAAGCTTCTGTTATTTTTTACCTTCCACTTATTTCAGCTACTATGAGCACCCCAAAGATGTTTTGTCCACCTCTCGCATCCCCCTGAAACTCTGGGGTCCTTTGGAGGAATATTTAAGGCCTGTCATAATCATACTTTTATTTGTCATTCTATTAACAAATTAGGAAAGCAAATGTTGTCTTTTTTTGGGGAAGAGGGCTGGGAGGAGGACAGTACCACAGTGCTGTAAATATCACTAGATAGGCTATGGAAGATCTTATTTTTAATTTATTATAAATGCGGAGATGCATTGGGCTTAATTAAAATTTCTTTTAAAATGTATGCACCTCA
>NW_020951602.1:0-1193 GCF_900497805.2 Vombatus ursinus
TGCTGTATATATAGTATACATATTAATGCATATGTATACTATATATATGTATAACGAACATAGCTGTTTTTAATATTTTAAAAGTACTGAATAGGGTTTTTAGTCTTTCTTTCCAAAAGTATTGAATTCAGTTGCTTTTTACTTATGTGTTCCTCAATCAACTTAATTTTTTTCTGTGTTAGTACTCATGGGAAAGAAAAGAAAAATGTTCACCCTGGTAGTATACTTTTGCTTTAGATAACCTTTAAAATATTGAACATAATGTCTTAGATTGAAAGAGATCTCATAAGTCATTTGGCCAATTCTTTATTTTATTGGAAAACCTTCAAGTCAGATTATCACAGACTCATAAGCATTTATCTTATTCCTAAGGATTTATTAGAAACATTTAAAGGGGAAAAAGACATTGCAACTTAATCCAATATAAGCATGGGAGTATGAAAAGAGTGCTGGTTTTTGAGTCCCAGTACCTAGGTACAGATCCCACCCCTATTACTTACCTATTTTAGTTGAGGCAGGTTACTTAACCTCAATGGGCCTATGTCTTTTCATTATAAAATGAGGTGGTTGGGCTAGATGATCTCTGCATTCTTTTCCAGTTCTTTGTGAATGATCATATAGCCTAACCACCTCATTTTATAATGAAAAGACATAGGCCCATTGAGGTTAAGTAACCTGCCTCAACTAAAATAGGTAAGTAATAGGGGTGGGATCTGTACCTAGGTACTGGGACTCAAAAACCAGCACTCTTTTCATACTCCCATGCTTATATTGGATTAAGTTGCAATGTCTTTTTCCCCTTTAAATGTTTCTAATAAATCCTTAGGAATAAGATAAATGCTTATGAGTCTGTGATAATCTGACTTGAAGGTTTTCCAATAAAATAAAGAATTGGCCAAATGACTTATGAGATCTCTTTCAATCTAAGACATTATGTTCAATATTTTAAAGGTTATCTAAAGCAAAAGTATACTACCAGGGTGAACATTTTTCTTTTCTTTCCCATGAGTACTAACACAGAAAAAAATTAAGTTGATTGAGGAACACATAAGTAAAAAGCAACTGAATTCAATACTTTTGGAAAGAAAGACTAAAAACCCTATTCAGTACTTTTAAAATATTAAAAACAGCTATGTTCGTTATACATATATATAGTATACATATGCATTAATATGTATACTATATATACAGCA
>NW_020951603.1:0-2821 GCF_900497805.2 Vombatus ursinus
CAGGGTCCGGTGGGGTGCCGGGAAGGGAGCAGGGTCCGGTGGGGTGCCGGGAAGACAGATCAGGTCATTTACAGAACAGGATGTTGCACCCCACCCTTGAGGATTTCACCCAGGGTGTTGTAACAGCCGTTAGGGGAAGCTGAGCCAGAGGCCCCGGGGCGTGGAGACTTCCCTGGATTCCCTAACGGAGGGTCTATCACATTCCCCCCTTTTCAAGAGCAAGTTATACAGAGGACTCAACAGAGTCCAGGGGCGCTAACTCTTCCAAATCCGGGGGTGTATAGGATTTGCGTAGGACAAACAGTTTCAGAGACTGTATACGCTGCTGGATGTAGCGGGAGAGACAATTCATGATGCAAGGGGCGACCAATAATCCTAGGAGGAGAAGAACCAAGGGGCCCATTATAGCAGAGAGTAGAGTGGTGAGCCAAGGGGACCAGTTATACAAGTCCTGGTACCAGGAGGAGCTGCGGGCTCGGATCCAACAGGAGGGACTGGTAGTGAGTCAGACGAGAATTAGAGATCCACCGAGTGGGAGGGGTGTGCAGCAACTGCTCCAGGTGGTGAGATGCAGAAATCTCAAGGGGCTGGCCGAAGGTCAGCTTTGTTGCCTCCCTGACCAGGGTCGTGACAGCCGCGACAGTTCGAAGACATGTAGGCCACCCAGCAGCGACCGAGTCAAGCTGCTTGGAAAGATAGGCCACTGGGCGATTCCAGGGCCCCAAAGGATGGGTTAGCACTCCCTTGGCCACTGCCTGAGATTCTGAGACATAGAGGCGGAACGGCTTAGTCAGGTCTGGCAGGGCAAGAGCGGGGGTGCTAGCTAACGCTCTGCGCAGTTTGTTAAAAGCCTCCTCCTGCCTTGGTCCCCACAGGAACTTGGCAGGCTCACCTGACAGTGCCTCATACAGTGGTTTAGCGATTTCCGCAAATCCTAAGATCCACAGTCGGCAGTACCCGGCCATTCCCAAAAATTCGCGGAGCCCGCGGCGGGTTGCTGGGGCCGGCATGCCCAGGATAGCTGACACACGTTCCCGCGAAAGCAGCCGTTGTCCGGACTGCAGGGTGAATCCTAGATAGATAACAGATTGTAAGCACAGCTGAGCTTTCTTACCCGAAACCCGATAGCCCGACTTGTCCAATAGCTGCAGGAGGTGCAGTGTAGCATCTCGGCAGGTCGTCTCGGATGAAGCGGCCAGCAGCAGGTCATCCACATACTGGAGGAGTGTGACCTCGGGGTGGGATACGCGAAACCTGGCTAGGTCCGAGGCCAGGGCGACTTTCGGGAAAAACATGATTCCGGCGGTCCGGATCAGTTGAGGGGCAGCCGTCGGGGTCCATAACCCTTTTCCTGGCTTCCAATATGATCTTATCACGCTCCTCAGTGGTGAAAAGAACCCGCAGGAGCTGCTGACAGTCATCCCAAGTAGGCTGGTGTGTATAGAAGACTGTCTCCAAAAGGGAAATCAGACTTTGGGGCTTGTCCGAAAAGGACGGATTCTGTTGTTTCCAATTGTATAAATCACTGGTTGAAAAGGGGACATAGACCATGAAGGGTCTCCCCGACTCCCCGGGGGTCGTGGGGACCTGTCGCAGGGGAAAGGCAGGAAAGGCAGATACAGTGGAGTCGGGGGAAAACCCGGACCCGGAGGAGCCGTAAGGCGTCCCTGTTCGAGTATGAGGAGGACTTGTCAGAGGCGGGGCCGAGGGGTGGCTCGACCCCTGAACAGGATATGGTGGGGGTCGGGGCTCAGCCGGGTCCAGGGGGTCAGGATCGGAAGGGGGTAAGACCTTGGTTCCTATTTGCGTAGTCCTGGGAACTTTTTGACCGGATGTTGGCCCCGAGTGCACCCCAACTTTGGACAAAGCTTGAACCCGGAGTGGCTTTGATGGGGGTTTAAAATCTATCCATGCAGTTATATATGGGATCTGATCGGGATGGCCAGGGGTCCCATAAGCAATCTTCCTGATCCTCCCAGTAATGGTCATGTCAAATGTCCCTTCTGGGGGCCACCCAACCCCAAATGTAGGCCATTCTTGTTGGCAAAAAGTGGACAAATTTTCTTTGGTAACCTGAAACTCATATCCCTTGGCAATGCGCCGAAACTGTTTAAAATTCTGTAGGACAACTGAGAGAGGGGTCCCCGGTGCGGGGCTTGACGGCCCCTGACCCATCACGGACGGGAAGAGGCAAATCAATTAGGACAATCACAGACGGATAAAACATATAAGACAGACATAAACAGTTAAGGCAACACTCCAGACATTAACATGTGGCGCCAGACTGCAGATAATCAGGACTCTCACACGGCGTCCCGTGGAGGTCAGTAAGGGCGTTACAGCTGCGTCCAGCCAGGCCACTTACTTCCGTTGAGTACTCACCGATCAGACTGAGACCAGAGCGCTCGGTGCCCAATTAAGAAATTTAGAGGAAGAATACGGGGCGGGCTGGTTCGCACGGGATAAGTCAGTGTTCGGGGCCGGGGCACATCTTCCCGGTGGCCATCCCCTGAACACGTCCCACCCCGGCCTTCCAGCAACGCCGAAGCAGCTGGCCCAAAGGGCAATCTCGGTGGGACCTCCAAATGAACTGGACGCCCGAGAGAAATCAGAGCATCACACCCAATTGACTTTAATTGAGAGCGCGTTTATTTGAGCCGGCCGGCGACGGACCCCAGGCGTGCATCCCAGGGGCCGTCCCACCGAGGGTTTCATCTGAGATATTTATACTGTCCGGTTACAAAACAGGGTCCGGTGGGGTGCCGGGAAGGGAACAGGGTCCGGTGGGGTGCCGGGAAGGGAGCAGGGTCCGGTGGGGTGC
>NW_020951604.1:0-2262 GCF_900497805.2 Vombatus ursinus
GTAACAGCCACATTGTGCAATGAATGACTTTAACAGACTTGGCTCTTTGCAGCAATACAGTGATCTAAGACAATTCCAAAAGACTCATGAATGAAAATGCTGTTCATATCCAGAGAAAGAACTGTGGAGTCTGAATGCACATCAAAGCATACTATTTTCTCTTTTTTTTTTCCTTTTTTGTGGTTTTTCCCTTTCTTGTGGTTTTTCCTTTGTTCTGATTCTTCTTTCACAACATGACTAATGTGAAAATAGGTTTAATATGATTGTATATGTATAGCCTATGTCAGACTGCTTGTTGTCCTGGGGAGGCAGGAGGGGAGGAAGGGAGGGAGAAAAAAATTTGGGACTCAAAATCTCATAAAAGTGAATGTTAAAAACTATCTTTACATGTAATTGAAAAAATAAAATATTATTAAGTGGGGGAAAATAGCCTGACAAGCATTTTTGTAGGGGAGTAATGGATGGTAATGTTAGGTAGGTAGAGCCTGACTAGATTATAGAGGCCCTTGAATGCTACAATAACAGGTTTGAACCTGATCTAGGTAATAAGAAGGGTCACAGAATTTTGAGCTGGATGGTACCTTAGAGGTCACTGAGTTCAACCCCTTTCATTTTACAGAGGAAGAAACTGAGGGCCAGGAAGGTTGTCACTCATCAGACGTCACACAGGAAGTAAGCAGAAGAGTTGTTACTTAAAACAGGTGGAGTCTTATAACTCAAAATCTAATATTCTTTTTATAACATCATTACACATTTGGAGTAGGGCAGCTAGGTGGTGCAGTGGATAGAGTGCCAGGCCTGAAATCAGGACTCATCTTCCTGAGTTCAAATCTGGCCTCAGATATTTACTATCTGCGTGACACTGGGTGAGTCACTTAACCCTGTTTGCCTCAGTTTTCTTATCTGAAAAATGAACTGGAGGAGGAAATGGCAAACCATTCCAGTAATCTTTGCCAAGAAAATCCCAAGTGGAGTTGAACATGACTGAAATGACTGAACAACAGCAAGGGATATAATGAAATCAGTACTTTAGCACGACTGTTCTCCGAACGGTGTGCAAAATGGATGAGAGAGTCTGGAGGCAAGGTGACAAATTTGAAGACTGCATTTTGCAAAGCCTGTGACTGCCACTGTTTCCTGAGTCTTTTCCACTATCCTGAAAGACAGCGTGTGATGAATCTTGCTGCGTCAATTTAAACAGTGCACAAGCTGCTTCTGTCTCTGAACCTAGTAGCGGGCTCCCTGGTGCAGATCCCCCTAGAAAGAGCAGACTGGGAGCTCCATTAGAGAGCCAGGGATGCTTTAGGCACTATGGAGATTCTCTCCATCTGCCTGGAGAACAGCTGGCTTGGGGCTTGTGGCCCTCTAGTGGGGCTGGGTGGGTTCCGAGTTGAACTGAGACTGGCTAAGCATGGATGCAGACCTCGAACTCCTAGGGATTGGGCTGTACCAACCCCGCAGCAGTCCCCTGCTTGGGGAGGACACGAGGAGAAAGAATGATATACTATCCCCCCTGGGCAAAACAGTCGGGCAAAGACCGACTCTAGGAAGGAAATACACACTAAAACAGTAGGAATGTTATCAAGAATATGTAATAGGAGCTGACATTTGTATAGTGCTTTATAGTCTACAATGAACATTACATGCATTAGCTCATTCGGTCCTCACAACAGTCATCGAAGGGGTAGAGCAATGTGAGCCAGTCATCAGAGGAAACTTGACTAGAGTCTTAAATAAAGGGTGAATACTAGAAGTGAGGTTTCCAAATGAAGGACAAACAGCATGATAGCAAAACAATGCAAAAAAAAAGAAAAGAAAAGAAAAGAAAACAATTCCTCTGCTAATATAGAGAGGTCAGGGTGGTACGGTAGCTAAAGCACTGGCCTATGAAATCAGAGGAGCTGGGTTCAAATCCCACTTCTTGTTGTTGAGTTGTGTTTGACTCTTCGTGACCCCATTTGAGGTTTTCTTGACAAAGATGCTGGAGTGATTTGCCATTTTCATCTCTAGCTCATTTTGCAGTTGAGGGCAGCCAGGTGGTGCAGTCCCTGAAATCAAGGAGAACTGGGTTCAAATCTGAACTCAGACACTTACTAGCTGGGTGACCCTGTGCAAGTCATTTAACCTTCTTTGCTTCAGTTGCCTCATCTGTGAAGAGCTGAAGAAGGAAATGGCAAACCTGAATTTTGGTTATGACATTCATGAGAGTTTTCAAGAGCCAGTCATCAGAGGAGACTTGAGTGGAGTCTTAAATAGAGAATG
>NW_020951605.1:0-1330 GCF_900497805.2 Vombatus ursinus
GTAACCCTGGGCAGATCAAAGTTTCTTCATCTGCAAAATGGGGGTGATGATAGCACCTACCTCGCAGGGTTGGTGGAATGGTGACATTATATAATATATGTCAAGTGCTATAGAAACCTTAAAGTGCTATAAAAGTATTGCATGTTGCTGCTGCTGCTGTCGTCTGTAACATGGGAGTTATAATAACACCTACCTCACAGCTCTAGAGCCTATGCTTCTGTAAATTGTCTTTGCCTTTTTCACCTGTGACCAAGCCTCATCTCTGAGGCTTACTACCTACATGACCTTGGGAAAGTCATTCACCTCTCCAGACCTATTTCTTCATCTATAGGACTAAAGACTAGGACCAGACATCCTCGTAAGTCCTCTCTAGCTTTAGGGATGTGTATCAGGAATCAGTTAAGGAGCAGGTGATAAGGATCTGCTATGCTCCAGACACCGTGCTAGGCAGTAGAAACGCAAAGACAACAACGAAACAGACCTTGCTTTTAGTGGGCTCAGAAGAATGGGGAGCACAGGAAACATTGGATAATAGAATTTGGAGTTACAAAGGCACTTGGAGATATCTAGCCTATGAATTTTAAAATATATATATTTTGATAACTGCATTTTAATATAATTGGTTTCCTTTGTAATCCTCTGCATTTTATTTTGTGGATGTAAAAATAGAATCCTGAGAGTATTTCCACAGGCTTCACCAGCTGACTGCCAAAGGGGACCACAACATGCTGAAAACTTATGAACCCCTGCGGTAACTCAACTCTACTTTGTAAATGAGGACATCAAAGCCCAGAAGGAGCAAATGATTTTCCCAAGGTCACACGGGGAGAAAAGGACTTGAACCAGATCTTCTGACTGTGGATTCAATGCTTTTTCCACCAACCCTTTGGAGCTAAAGAACAAATCCGCTTCCTCTTCCACAGTGCCTGGCACATGGTAGGTGCTACATAAACATGAGAGTATTGGAGATGTCTGAGAACACTTCTTGTGCCCCATCTATGTTGTCATTTCTCAAACTGGCCTAACATACCTAGTTCCCTCAACCGATTCTTGTACGACATCCCGTTGTCAGTATCCTTCCTGAAATATCCATTCTGAAACTTACGCAATATTATGGGAGGAGTCTGACCAGAGACCCAAAATCATGGGATAGTATCTTGAGCGCTGGACGGGGCCTCGGGCCATCTTGGTCAGTCCCTTCAATTTAAAGATGAGGAAAAGGAGGTCCAGAAAAGTGAAATGCTGCCCAAGGTCAAACAAGAAGTTACTGTCAGAGGCAGGATTCAAAAGAAGGCCTTCTGTGTTGCTAGCTGTGTAACCCTGGGCAGAT
>NW_020951606.1:0-29189 GCF_900497805.2 Vombatus ursinus
GGTTTGTTTCAAGTTTCAAATTGGTGAACTTTTTGTATCAATTAGGTCAAGCAACTTTTCATAATGTGATTACTGCTAATGGCTATTGTTGGTTGTTGTTTTAATGTGCAAACTAGCCACAAAGCTTGTTTGGGTTGTGGCTTGGTGAGAACTTGCAAGTATACACTTGGCTTTTTACACCAGGACAAATTTAAGTATGCGATGTAAATGCTGGAAAAGTTTTTTCCTAAGCTGCTATTAGTGACACTTGTTGTTTGACATAAAAATTGGTGGGATTTATTTTGAGTTGTCTGATGGATCTTAATAATCCATTGATAATCAATAATCCACCATCTGAGAGGAATGCCACAAGCTACTCAGAGGGAATGTCATAATAGTGGGAAGTCAGCATCTGACAAAGCTGAGAGGACAATTTTAGCCTCCATCTAAGATGGGCTCTTCCTGGCTCAGTTTCCCCATTATGTTCTTTTGAAAAGGAATGTTACCCACCTGGCTATTCCTGAGTCTGGCTATGAGGTGGATTTGATACTGCATGGTTGGAAAACTGAGTTATCTGAATCCAAACAGAGCTAAGGATGTTTTATCCTATCATATCTGGACCCTGCAGTCTTTTCTGTCAGATTTGTGTCTTCTAGACTAGAGGCCATTCAGCCAAATTTTATTCAATGTTTATACTTATGTGCTGATTCACATTTCAAGCAACCTACATATGTGCAAGCTACTCATCCTGTACCCTTGCTTGAACTCTATATAATATGGAACTTAACAGAGATTAAGGGGAAGGAGTTGTTTGTTTTCTGGCTCCCTTCTCTGCTGAACCAACATAAAATTCTTTATGAAAACATTTTTTTTTTAGTTTTGGGGGTTTGTTTTTGACCAACAAGATCTGCTGGAGAACCTCACAAAGAATAGTTCTGGTATATTCTTTTTCCTTCAAAGTCCAGTTCCAATGCCTCTTCCTCCAGGAAGCTGCCCTTCATTCTCTCAGCTAAAGGTGTTCTCTCCCTCATAAAATTCTATTGGACCACTTGTTTTTGGCCCTCTGTCTTTTTGCCTTGATTTCATCTTCTCTTGGGTCACTTGTTTTTGGGTACGTGTTGCATACTCCCATTAGAAGAGGGATTCTTTGTTTTTGTGTGAGAAAGTACAGTGAAGTCTATGGACTCCTCAGAATAAATTTTTTTGACAGTTGAAAAGAATGCCAAGTTACAATTAGAGTTTAGAGAAATTAAAGATGTAATCTTTTTCTTATCCAAATTCAAAAAGCTCCTGAAATTTCTCCACAGACCCTGTGGACCCAAGGCTATGAAACCCTACATTAGACTATAAGCTTTCTGAGGGAAGGAACTGGATAATTTTTCTTCTCCTTTAGTGCCTTGTGCAGAGTAAGTGCTTAATAAATGTTGCTTGAATTGAATTGTTCCACTGAATCTGTTATCTGTTCCCTTGGGAACATCTAGTTAGCTTTTCAGTGAGAGCTAATTTAGTAAAACATAATTGGGCAAAAGGTTTTTAAAAAATTACATTTAATATAAAAATGACATTATATTAATACCATATAAATATATACTTTCCTCAATGAATAATAATTATTACCAGAATAAATAAATATCTATTATTATTACAAATATTATATTAAATATTATATAAAGATAAAACAATAATATAACAAATATAATATAATAAATATCAATATCAATCATAAAACATTACAACTATTTAACTACTAAGCACAGATGAAACTTCTCTGTATTCTTAGATCTTACATTTTTTACAAATGACAGCTTAAATTATTTTAAAACCAATCCAGCAAGGGTAGCTATGTGACTCAGTAGTTAGAGCTCCAGCCCTGGAGTCAGGAGGACCTGAGTTCCAATCTAAGACATTCAACACTTACTAGCTGTGACACCCTGGCAACTCACTTAACCCCAATTACCTCACACAAAAAAACCAAAACATAAAAGTAATAGAGTGAATTCAGATGTTTTCCAGTTGATATGGAAATGACAGTCCTTTTTAACTCTTGAATGCTGGGTTTCAGGAAATAGGAAATTGGTCAAGAAGCTGAAGTGTTCTTAGAGTCCAATTCTTCATCCTCAGTGCCTGAGTTTCCTTGTGATTTTGCTCATGAACAGAAAGGCCCTGCTGATCTCTACGCTCATGATTTCCCAGGCACAGTGGCTATATTCTTTACTTTGTAGGTACTGCCTTATTCCTTGGAAGTAGCTCTTCAGGGCCAACCTGGGGTTCTCACTTTCCCAGGAAGGTTCTTCCCATTCTATACCCTGCCCAAGACAGCTCTCTAGCTGTTCCAGTTGCTGATCCAGTCCACTGAGCAGTTGTATGAGCTGGGTCTGATTCCATGCTGCGGGAGTGGCATTCAGGCTGAAGATGGTGAAGATCTGCTGGAGCATCTCATGAACAATGACTGTGACATTTTCCCTCTGGAGCTGGCTGCCTTCCATGACTTTCTTTGGGAAGTTGAAGTTGGTCCTGTCCTTCCAACATGGCACCAGGGAAAATGTGCTCATTTGGTTCAGGAGTGAGAAATCTTCCTGCAGGCCCTGAGTCAGGTCACAGCCTAGGGAGCAGAGGGTGCTGGAGCAGAAAAGCACCAGGGTAATTGTCAACAAGGTCCAGGAGGTCATGGTGATGCTGAAGATAATTTGGTTTGGCTGAGCTGGGAGACCAGTGAGCCTTTGTCTCAGCTTCTTGAGTTGTGTGACCTCTAAGCCACTCTCTCTTAAATAGTGCTGAGTGTAGTTTTCACTTCTTAGCATGGAATTTCCCTTTCCTTTCTCCTTTCTTATACTTAGTTTCCAGTTTTTGAAGATACAAATTTTAAATCAAAAAATCATTTGAATTTTTTTAAAAAGGCAGCTAAATTCACCATTATATATATTCTGGATTAAGTTTTGTGTAAAAGGGATTCCTTCTGGTAATCTTGTATCTGTCCAGCATCTAGCACATGATAGTGCAAATCTAATCAATTATCAAATCTCATCAGAGTTACCTATGAAATAGCTCTTTCCACCTGCCCATCCTTTCCTACTCCATTGTACCCACCAAAGTTCCTCTCCTCATCTACTTTTGCCTATAGCATTGTAATAATTGCAATAATAATAATAACTTACATTTATGCAGAAATTTAAGGTTTACAAAATGCTTCCTGCAGACTCTTGTGAACACACAATAAACCAATATTATTTTGATTTTATTAAGGAAAATCTAAGGCTCTCAGAGGTTTAAGTGACTTGTCTAAAAATACAGAGGTGATAAGTATTCTAGCTTACTTTTGGTCCAAATCTGAGTGCTTTAGTCCCATCCTGCTCTCTCCTACTCCCTTGTAGTTGTGCGTCTGCAATACTTTCCTCCATCTTCTGGCATCTTACTTGTTCAGTGCCTAAGTGTGACCTCTTCTATGATACCCTCTCTGTCTCCTTCCTTCCATTGTACCATGTCTATAATAGACTGCTGTATATATATATATATACATATATATGCATGTGTGTTTCTGTGTGTATGTCTGAACCTAAGAACATACTACGATTGAATATAAAATTTTTGAACTGAACTATTGAACTGAAATGATTTCCAAGATACTTGCCCCCTTCTAGCATTCTAGTATTCTGTGATTCATGCCTGCTATGTAAGACAGAACCAAACTAGATTAAAAATAAGATAGGTATGACTATATCTTCAATGAATCAAGGATGACTTTTAATAATAGACTGGGCTCAATTTTTATTTTCTTTACGTGATTAAGTAAAAGTGGGCAATTTCAGCCCCATAGATTTTCCTTTGAGACTTGCTAACATGGAAAACAGGCTGTTATTGCTATTGTGGGTTACCTATTAAAGGCCTGTCTTAGGGTAACTTAGATTGTAGTAGAAGACAGATTTGACAGTTTCTGTTTTCATTTAGAATCCATTGAATCTCCTTTGGTAGTATGTTCCAGTCCTTGGAAAAACTCTTGGCTTGTGGCTTGTCTTGGCTTCAATTTGCATCCCAAGATGATGATGTCATTACATTGTATTCTGCCAAGCTGAATTTCCACTTGTTCAGTAGGGAGAACACTTTTTCTACTTCCATTTTCACCACATTTAATGTGCAGTTTCCTTTTGATCTGTTTCATCACTTGAGCTTTCGAGGACTTTCTTTGTGGAGGGGGAATAATTGGCCAAAGGCGAAATCACTTTTCCTGCTTCCATTTTCATCATGTTTAATGTGCATCCCAGTAGCCTCATTGTGTTTCAGTGAAAAGAAGACTGGCTTTGGAATTGGAAGACCTGTGTCCAATCCTGCCTCTATCACTTCCTATGTAGGTGATCATGAGCAAGCCCTTTTACTTTTCTAAGCCACAGTTTCCTCATGTGTAAAATGAGGTTTTTGGACTGGATGGCTTCAAAGACACCATATACATGTGTGTATATGTGTATGGTTCTCTGTAACAAAGGCAGCTAGGTGGCACAGTTGATAGAATGCTGAACTTGGAGTCAGGAAGACCTAAGTTCAAATCTGTCTTCAGGCTCTTAAAAGCTGCATGACCTTGGACAAGTCACTTAACCTCTGTTTGCCAGTTTTTTCATCTGTAAAATGAGTATATTAATAACATCTTCCTACCAGAGCTGTTGTGAGGGTCAAATTGAAATTATATGTTCAAAATGCATAGCACAGTGCCTGGTACATAGTAGATACTATGTAAATGCTAGCTATTATTATTATTATTATTATTATTATTTTATTATAAATAAGAAATAGATGACAAAAAAGTTTAGAAAGGTTAACCAACCCGTTAACAGTCTGATTATATCTGATTGTATATTTTGTATTCTATACTCATATTCCTCCCCTCTCCAAAGAAGGAAGGAAAGTATATATACCTTTTTTTCTGTTCTTTGGGGCCAAACTTGGTCCTTAAAATTACAATGTTCACTGTCTTTTTTTTTTTGGCTTTTTATTTTGTTCTTCCCACTTATATTGTAGTCATTGTGTATGTTTTTTGCCTGGTTCTGTGCACTTCATTCTGCATCTGTTCATATGTCTTCCCATGCTTGTCTGAGTTCTCTATAGTAAATACTCCTTACATCACAATAGTATTTCATTACACTCATGTCTTTCAATTTATTTACTCATTCTCCCAATTGATGGGCATTTCCTTTGTTTCCAGTTCTTTGTTACCATAAAAAAATGGTTAACCACCTTTATTAATTTGTGTAGGCATTTATTTTCATGAAATGCAGGTGCTCACTAGAGAGTCTTAGAAATTATGATATACTACTGTGAATGGCTTAGCTATTCTCAGCAATAAAATGATCCAAGACAACTCAGAAGGACTTTTGATGAAAAATGCCATCCATCTCCAGAGAAAGAATTGATGTGATCTGAATACAGAATGAAGCATTTTTTTGACTTTATTTTTTCTAAGGTTTGTGTTTTGGTCTGTTTTCTTTTACAACATGACTAATGTGCAAATATCTTTTGCGTGACTACACATGTATAACCTACATCAAAATACTTGTCTTCTCAATGAGAGGGATGTGGAGGTAGAAAGAGAATTTGGAACTCAATTTGAAAAGCAAATGTCGAAAATTGTTTTTACATGTAATTGGGGGAAAACAAAATACTAAATAAATATATAAATTCCTTTAAAAACAAGAAAAAAGAAATTGTGATATAAACTAGATTTGTATATTGGGAGGACTGAGCCATGAGGACCAGCACCTTTGAGCATGTATAATATGTTATGCCAGGTTCCATTACATTCAAAGTCTACTTCTAGGCATGGTAGAGGGTCACTTTCTCACAATCAGAGGCTGCTCAGATATTCAATAACTGTTTCCTTTTGATTTACTGTGCAATGATATGAAGTCTTTTAACTGGCTATTTTTAGAATTAAGTATAGATACATAAAATTCAAATGAATGGAAAAATGTTCTCTCTCCCCGGTGTCTTTCAAGTAAGAAGGGAGAATTGCTGTGAGCTGCTGAGTCATGATAGCTTTTAGCATTTCTTCTACAGTGATGGTCTATACCTTGTTTTATTGTGCACTCCTATCAGTAAACATTTTTTGAGCATATACCCACATTATTACAAGCATCATGTGTGTTTATTTCTTCATAAATTAGACACACAAACTACTATACTGATAATTATAGATTTTTAGAACAGACAAAAATAAAATGAAAAAGGATAAAATAAAGATGAAATAATATTTCATTCTAGAGACAATAGGGAGTCACTGGAGTTTATTGAGCAGGACAGTGACATGGTCAGACCTGTGCTTGAGGAAAATGGATGGATTAGTTTGGGGCAAGACTAGAAGCAGAGAAACCAATTAGGAGTCTATTGCAGTAGTTTGGGCTGGAAGTAGCTAGATAAGTAGAGAGGAAACATATATATGAGAGAGATTATGATGCTAGAAATGATGTGGTTTGGCAACTGATTGGACAAGTGGCATGGGGGAAAGTGAGGCATTGGAGTCAAAGATTAATGTCATAATTTTGAGCCTGGTGGGGAAGTTTGAAAGAGGGGTATGTTTGCAGTATTTGAGGGAGGAGGAGATAATGTAATCACAATCACAATCCATCCATGGCTGTCCACTCTTTCTCACCAAAAAAGAAGAGAAAAGAAAAATTGTGCATGTGGGCTTACTCAATGGTCATTGCTTTAGACGCTGAGGAGTGTCTGCCGTAGCCAGGAAGTGATGGAAGTAGGGGAGACAGAGGTTGAGAATACTTTCATGTCTTGGTCATATCAATAATCTCTGAGAAGCTAATGCCCTATGCATCCCAGGAAAGCCAGAAGTGAGAAGGGATATCAGGGGGGAATGTTTAAGGCTATGGTGTCATTTTGTTGGAGACAAGGCCACAAGGAGAATAGGGTGGGAATCAAACAATTTTCCCACCCTTCAATTGATCACATGTTCCTTGTTGTTCAGGCCAGGTCCCACCTAAAATTACTTATTCCACATGAGGCCAATGTTCTAAAAAAATCAGTCATTAGTTGATTTAAATGATGCTGCCATCTACTGGTTCAAGTTGTCATGTGTTGCTTAGAGATGACTAGACAAATGTGCTTGGTCCTTCAATACAGATCTAAAGACCTTAAGTCAGCTCCAGGGAGTAAATTTCCTGAGTCAACTACACTTATCTTTTAATGCAAAAGATCTCATTATTGGAAGTCACTTAAGAATGGCTCACCTCAATGGATCTTAGAGGGTTGTTGTTTGTTTTTTTTTGTTAATTCCAAAGGTAAAACACCATTAAAATTTAAGCTTTTAAGGATAATTCTAAGTTATTGTCTCTCATTTCTTTTTATATTCTCAGGATCTATTTCCCTCACATTGAGATGGTGACTGGTTGAAACTTTTTTTATTTATTTATTCATTTATTTATTTATTTATTTATTTATAGGCAATTGGGGTAAATGACTTGCTCAGTGGATAGAATACCGGCCCTGAAGTCAGGAGAACCTCAATTCAAATCCAGCTTCACACCAAACACTTGACACTTACTAGCTGTGTGACCCTGGGCAAGTCATTTACCCCAGGTGCAGTAGTTTGGGCTGGCTGAAACTTTTAGCAAGACATTCTGAAATACAGAGTTTCCCACAAGGAGTCAATTCTTTTAAAAATTGAAGTAATGTTTTTCATCTTACATGAGGGCTAGATAAGTATCTCAGGAAAACTACAAATAGAATTAAACGTATCATTTTGTTTTGTTTTGTTTTCCCCATAAAATTATTTCTTTTCTTTTTTTAAGAAGAAAAAGAAATCAGCTGGCTTTGGGAAGCAAATAACTCACAGATTCAGGGCAGAGTTGGTTAAATTGAGTTGAATGTAAGTAGAAAGGGGATGATAACTATAACTCTCAGTTCATAATTCTTGTGGCATTACCTTGGGAAAATACATGGTTCATAAAGTACCTGAATGGTACTGAATTAGCATTTTAACCCAGAGTTCCCAAATGCCCATGATGTTAATGTGGAGGTATAACAGGACACCAGGAGAGGCACAGGTAGTGTGTGGACCTTCCAGCTCTCTTTGCTGATGATTCATAGATTCATGAAGATGGGATAGTTTCCTGATACACGTCAGGCATAAGTGGAACACATAGCCAGAACAGGAAGGCCGAAGTGACAATGGATGAGGCTGGTGAGGCACAAAAGCCAAGCCACAGCATCTTTTTTCCCCTGTGCCCAAAGAGCTGGGCAAAGCCAGTCACCAGTATTGATCCAAGCTCTTCACTTCTTGTTTCCCCTCCCTCTCAGAGAGGGAAGGTGTAGAAGGAGCCTATCACAGTCTCTATCACTGACAACCCAAGCCAGTGGTCCCAATGAACTGCTTCTCTGATCAGTTCTTGTCATTTCCCAGCTTATAAATTGATTTCTGTTGATTAAAAAAAATGCTAGTGACCCCCAGCCCTGACTGGCATGGTGAAGAATGGGGGAGGGAATCTGGAGAGGCGTTGTAGCTTTAGGAACTAGATGGAATCTTCAGTTATTGGTAGTTTACCTGTCATTTTGGAGAAACTGGTGAGTTATGGCTTGAGAGAAGCTGTAGAGGACAAAGAGAAAGGGGATGAAGAGATCTTTCCTGAAGGAACTGTCATAGCATCTCTTGAAGAGGATGAAGTGAATTCTTGAGAAGAGACTTTAACTGATATCCTAGGTGAAGTAAATGGTGGGACTATGTTCTTGGAAGTGATCAGAAGTCATCTGCTATTACAGTGATGGTCTGGAATGGTTCTGGCTATGAGCTTTTTTACAGCTAAAACATTGTAAATAATTTTGTTATAATTTGTTACATTGTTAATAAATTTTAGAGCCCATAACTTTGATGTTTATTTAAACCTAGGAGATTGGGTTTGGAAATACACACATATGTAAACACACACATCTTATGCACATATCATATATATATATATATCAATATATAATATATATGTACATATATCATCTACATATATATCTTATGGGAAAAGAGGTTTTTCTATTAAACTCTTTACAAACTGGAGTGGGTTCTCTAAGCTAATTGGTAAATGTATGAGAGTTATAATTTTAATGGTTAATAAGAGAATATTTAAAGATCCTCCCCTGGATTTCCCTAGGACTCAAGATGATGAGTATAAATGTAAAGAGTCAAGCAGCAGGCTGTATAGTATTTAGATGAATGTAGTTGACTCCAGAACCATACTACACATATGTAAGAGCAAAGAACTTGGTTGGGTAATCCTCCTATTGTAGACAACTATGACATTGAAGTGAGACAAGTGTTCTAGTTTGAAGCAATGGTGCCTATGGTAGCACCTTCTCCAGATGGCAGACACAGCCTTGAAGAGAAAAACATCAAACCCTGTGACTACCTGTAGAGTTAATTCTACATAAAGTCATATAAACATAAAACCATACGAGGTTAGAAGAGAAATTAAAGTTTATTAGGTCCATTTTTTACATTTAGTCTTCATTTATAATTTATATTGCAAAAGTTATATTATTATGTTATGATTATATAATTTTACATTTAGTTCTCATTTTATAGAGCAGGAAACAATATAAGAGAAGGTAAGTCACTTACCTAAGGTCACATGATTAGTAAACAGAAAATCTGAATCTCTAGCCCAGGTCCTCTCTCTGCAAATTCAGTGCTATTCCCACTGCACAAGATTTTGCTTCTCTTTATACCACATCACAGCACTCAGGTATAACTTGAAAGAACCAAAGGTTTCTGGGCATATTAAATTACTAATGAACCTTTCTATGTGCACCTGCAAACACAACAGGGAAATAACTCATTAGAAGGTAAATACAGAAACGCAGACTTTGAGAACTTAGTAGTTGGTGACTTTGAAAAACAGAGAAAGGCGACAGGAAAAATCAGCATTTTTAGGGGGATGACATTCTATTAGCTGAATTAGGTGTTACTGGGGAATATTTTAAACTGAAGTTTGATGGAAAGAGAAAAATACATAAAATCCAAAACTATAAGGTTTTTTGTTTTTTGGTTTTTTTTTGGTTTGGCAATGAGGTTAAGTGACTTGCCCATGGTCACATAGCTAGTAAGCGTCAAGTGTCTGAGGCCAGATTTGAACTCAGGCCCTCCTGACTCCAGGGCCGGTGCTCTATCTTCTGCACCACCTAGCTGCCCCTAAACTATAAGATTTTAAACTTAAAATTTATGAGGAAGGAAAAAAAATGTGTACATAAAATCTAAAACTGGATGTCATAGAAGGTAATAAGCATGACACAGAAAGAAGGATGACGGTGAAGGAGCTATCTACCAATTCAAGGGAGAAAATAACAGAGAAGGCTGGGAACAATATTACTTATGACCTCAGATAGCTGTATATAAAACACTGAGTCTGAGTAATAGAAACCAAACTAATCTTCATAATTTACCATAAAGATAAACACATGACCTCAAAGGTATTACTAAGACTTAGTGGGATGGGATAATGACTAAAACATGGTAATAGGAAGGCATGCCTTTTACAGAAGAAATATCTGATTAAAGAGGTGCACAATTATCACTGTAGGTTAAGAAGATATGCACCATAAAACAAACAAAAAAAGCAAACAAAAAAAATCTATTTGGGGCAGGTAGGTAGTGCAGTGGATAGAGCACCGGTCCTAAAGTCAGCAGGACCTGAGTTCAAATCTGGCCTTAGACACATAACACTTACTAGCTGTGTGACCCTGGGCAAGTCACTTAACCCCAATTGCCTAAAAAAAAAAAAAAAAGATATGCATCCGCCCAGAAACCCATGAATCTAAGATTTGAGGCATGGTGGAGAGAGTTTGGGAGAGAATAAAA
This sequence comes from Vombatus ursinus, assembly GCF_900497805.2. Taxonomy (NCBI): domain Eukaryota; kingdom Metazoa; phylum Chordata; class Mammalia; order Diprotodontia; family Vombatidae; genus Vombatus; species Vombatus ursinus. The sequence goes on from NW_020951606.1 coordinate 10,814, forward strand.
AGAAAAAGAGGGGCAGCTAGGTGGTGCAGTGGATAGAGCACCTGCCCTAAAGTCAGGAGGACCTGAGTTCAAATCCGGTCTCAGACTCAGACCAAACAGTTGACACTTACTAGCTGTGTGACCCTAGGTAAGTCACTTAACTCCAATTGTCTAAAAAAAAATTTAAAAAAGAAAGTAAAATGTAAAAAAAGGAAAGAAAGAGAAATAGAAGGGATTTTAATTTTTTTTTTTATTTAGGAAGTTAGCATTGGGAAACCTGGGCTGTGGGGAGTAGAAAGACATGAGCTGGCCTCAATAACCTTGAGGCCCATTCTAGCCTCTCTGTCTTGCTGGGGCTACCTGGAGCCAACACATAGTTTGATGAATATGGAATTTCACTGATAGTAAATTAAAATTGACCCATTCCTTGTTGCTATTGCAGAAAGAGCTTTAGAACAAGAATGAGGAGTAGAAGCGAGAGGACATGTGTGAGAGAGGTGAAGTGGTGTGGTCTGGACTGCCTGGGTGCTTCTTTCTCATGTTTCTGCATGTATGTTAGCTGGTTACCATTCCTCTGGGAGGGATGGCTCAGAACAGAAATGGTGTCTTGGTCCCTTGGGTTGTCTGTGCCTTTGGTATTGTGCTGTGCAGGAATCCAGACCCAGAACTCCCCACTGAGGGGGACTTGATGGTGATGGTCTCAGGATAGGGTTCAGCTTAGAGATGCCTATCTGAATGGGCTGGCTGGTCCTCTGTCCCTGGGTATTCACACTGTAACTGGAGAAGCCCAGTCTGTGGGGACTAGATGAAATATATTGTTAACATTCATGCTATTATTTTTCTGGACTGTGATGACTGTGGCAACACAGGTGTTTAGAAAAGAGAGAGTGGTTCCTGGCGGATAATTATGCTGGCTGTTACTTTGTTGTAACCAAGCACAACTAGATAATTATGATTGTTAGCAGAGTGAGAGTCAAGCCTCTAGGGCTCAGGAAGGAAAAATTTCATTATCTGCCTTTCTAGAGAAGACTTCTGATTTAGGTGTATCTCTGTGATTATCTTCTGGTCCTCTGACCAGCAAGCAGGCAACAAGGAGAGGATTTGATTTTGTCTGTATTTCCCTCCCTTTGGTAGTTCACATATTGTGACAGTATTTGGTACCAACCCTATTGGCGGTTTGTCAGGTTTTGAGTAAAGTCTATCTATGCTGATAATTCTGAAACTCTATTCTAATACCCTGAGTGTATGTTTAAAAGCCCCATATGTAAGAGAGTAGCATGTTCTAAGAGACACTGAGGTTTAATGTTACAGACTAATAAATCAGATGGAGGATATAGACGATGCTTTCATAATACAAAACACAAAATGAGCACAGAGGCAAGATATAGTAGCAATGTCCATCTTCAACTACTGTAGCAACCTGCTGGAAGTCTCTGTTAAGAATAGAGCATCTGGGGGCAGCTAGGTGGCACAGTGGATAGAGCACCGGCCTTGGAGTCAGGAGGCCCTGAGTTCAAATGCAGCCTCAGACACGTAATACTTACCATCTGTGTGAGCCTGGGAAAGTCATTTAACCCCATTGCCTAGCAAAAAAAAAAAAAGAATAGAGCATCTGATAAATTCTTATCTTGCTTTGTTGACAATTTCATCTCTACTAAGGTAGAAGGATTAATCCACTCTAGCCCTCTACTTCAAATCCTTATCAATACATGACTAGGAGAGATAACTGTTCTGTTGGAGAATGCAATCAAATCTGCAAAGATATCAGTTGGTTGGAGCAATGACCCCAAGCTAACAATATGAAACTCAATAGAGATGAATTTAAAATCCTTATTTGAGATTCACAAAGCCAAAGTCACAAGCACAGGAAACCTGGTTTAATGGTCATTTTTATGAAAAAGATTAAAGTTGACCAGGAGCATGACATATTAGTAGAATAAGTCACAAATTTGAGGACTTCAGTTCAAATCTTGTCTCTTACTTGGAGCATGTTACTCTACTTCTCTGATTCTTGTTTCCTCATTAGTAAAATGAGGGAGGCTGAGTAGGTCATCCTTAAGGTTTACTCCAGCTCTAAATATTATAATAATCAGGAACATTAATATTCATCAACAGTGAAAGATGGATATAAAAATAAGAAATGTATTCTAAATCTGCACTAATAGAAATATAGCATCCAGAAAAATACTGTGCTCTGTCCCTTCTGTTGATTTGCTCCCCTCCCTCAGTTGTTAGTGCCACCCTTTCCCTCAAATTCATCATTTTTTATTAATTTCCTATACCAGGGATAATCAGGAGAAATGACTGATTTGCTGAAGTGGGGCCCCTCCAATGTGGCAAAAAAAAAATAATATCTGTTTGTTTGCTGGCGTAAATGGAGCTTCTATTGGTCCCCAGTTACTGGAGGGGTGGGGAGAGCCTGTCTCAAAGTCTAGTGGACCAAGTGTCAGGGAGCATAGACTCTTGTGAAAAAAACTACACCTCTCTGAAGTTTAGAAAAACAACTGAGGAGAAATAATCTGCCTTTATTTTTTGGGACTCTTCTAGTACTTTTTCTTGGACTTCTAGCACAGGAGGAGGAGATTTCTTTTCTCCTCATTCCCAGCCCTTGCGCTGCAAAACAGCAGCTTGCAACATGTGCACAAGGCAGTGGGAGATATGCTTACGTGGTGAGACTTAGACCTTGGCCACCGTGCTTCTTTTCGAACTCGAGTATAGGTCAGTGACTAGTGATCCTGAGAATTGGAATTTTTAGCCTTGGCAGCTATATAATGGGTGAAGGTTCTTGAGTTTAAGATTCCCATCTCTGCCAATCAGAGGGAGGAGGATTATATCAATTGCACACTTCCTGGAAGAAATAATCACTAGTAGAGTCATCTGAAAGATGACCGAAAGACTAAAAAAAGGCTTTCTCTACCTAGTCAGGAGATCGGAACCTTGTAAATTGCTTAGACAGTATGAGTCAGAAGTGAATGCATAATACCTATTCAGAAGTCCCTCTAGATTCTCTTTACCCTCCAGGGAAAATACACTGAGTGAAATGGGCTCTTTGAAATATTTTTGATGCCATATTTGTTCATGCCTAAATTTTGAGTTCTTACTATGTTACTGTACATTTTTGGCAGTAGAAAAATAAACATTTGTCTTATACATGATAGATATATCATACACTGAATATCTTTTCTAGAATGATGCTGTTCACTGCCTTTTAGGGAGGTCTGAGCTTTGTTTTAGAGATTTCCTTGTGAGTTATTCTGGGGTGGAGAAGAGCTAGAGAGAGAGAAGACTTGATCCTTGTCTTTGGGGTCAGAGGCCCCCAGGTTGAACCTGATATATAAGCACCTTAAAATTCACCCACAAACCTAGATTACATCTGTAGGTATCTTGTATTTACTTATCAGTGATCGTGTTTTATTCTCTCTACCCCCTCAGTAGAACGTAAGCTCCTTGAGGGAAGGCACTGTGATGCCTCTGTATTTATAACTCCAGTCCCTAGTGCCTTGTGCATAGTAGGCAATTAATGCAGATGGGATCTGGATTATTTGACAGTTTCTAGGGCATCATTCTGAAGATCACAATGATTCTGAAATGTGTCTAATGGAGAATGACCTGGATAAAGAAATGAAATTCAATTTCATGAGGAAAGATTGGAGGCATCTTTATCTTGGAGAAGATTAGGGATGCCATGACTATTGTCTTCAAAATTTTGAAGGCTGTATTTAGAAGGTTTAGACTTATTCTGTGTAGCTTCAGAGAGAAGAATTGGGTCTACTAGGTATAAGTTAGAGGGAGACTGGCTTAATATTGATCTGAAAGCTCTCTCACAATTTAATTGACAATGCTAAGCTGTCCCCAAATGAAGTAGGTAGTGTGTCCTCTTCCCTGCCCAAAGGGAAAAAAAAGTATTTAAACAAACCTATCAGGGATGCTTTAGAAAGCAACCCTTTATGAGTTAAGAGATTGTGCTAGTTAAGGAAAATGAATGAAATGAATATGCTAGTTAATGAAAACATAGTTTAGAGAAGTGAAGTGAGCTGTCAATAGTTTCTGAGACATAAGTGTAAAAGCAGGAATTCAAACTGAAGTCTTGACTCTAAATCTGAAATCCAGCACTGTTAATACTATATCTTTCAACTGTTGCCAATGCTGTCTTCAACTGGCAAGATGATAATGGATGAAGACAGTGATGTTGATGTCAGCTTCTTCCTAGGGAAGCGACTTCTTTGGTGGCTGCCTGTGGTTACTATTCTCCTTGTATGATTCAGAAGTCAAGGTGATGTAGTCTAGGGATTCCATAACCTTTCCTACCTTCACTTCATAGGCAATGGGTGGTGGTGGGGTCAGGAGAGGCAAAAGAAAGCTCCAGATGAAGTTGTTGGCATCTTGCAAATGTCCCTGCCCTAGGGGAAGAACCACAAAACCGAACAAGGTCAGTGTGCTTTGTAAAGGGAAAAAGTGAATGGGGAAGGAACTCAAGATGGGAGTGGGAGGAAGCTTTAGATGAAGCTGTCTGAGCTTTCTCAGTTTACTGGTCATAGGGAGATGCAGTGTGTACGAGGGAGACCACTGCTGACAATAGAGCTAAGCAAGGGATTGAAGAAGGTGGCCAGTGAATTTGGGTGGTGATGTGGCCCCCTCTAAATTTTTTCCCCTGGGACAAAGCTCTGATGGTCCTGTTATAGTTCTGGCTCTGATGAAAAGAGTATTGAAGTAGGAATTAAGAAATCAAGGTTCTAATCTTAACTCTACCACTAGTTACTTATGTGACTTTAGATGCCATTTTGCTCTTCTAGACTTTATCTATTTTACCCTCATCTATGCTATAAAGAGAATGGCCAATGATATTGAAGTTCTATCCAGCTAGAAAATTCTTTACTTCCCATAGAAATTAATAGTATAAAACAATGCTGCTGAAAAGGATTCATTAGTCATTAAGCTTAGCTGAACTACATTCAATTCAACAAGCAGCTTTTAAAGTTTAATTCATGGCTTTTGATCTTTACATCATAGTAACTTTCTGATATATGCCATTTCCCAAACCTCCCACATTGAATCTTCCTTTGTGCTAAAGAAAAACAGTTAAACAAATATTTTATCATTTCTTCTCTAAGACTAAGATTACTTATTAATCATTTTATCTACCTGCATATAACTCTACCAAACATTACACATTAAAGAACAACAGGAGAACAACTTGTTCTGGGGCTGTTTCTATATTAACTCCATTGAACATAGAATGATGATGATGACGATGATGATGATGGTGATGACGACAATGATGATGATAACATTTGTGTAGTGTTTTAAAGTTTGCAAAGCACTTTATATGCATTATATCATTTGATCCTTACTGAGAGGTAATCACTATGATTATTATTCCCTTTACACACATGAAGAAACTAAAGCTCAAAGAGATAAGTAATCTGTCTGTGGTAGCAGATGCAGCATTCACATCTAGTCATCCTTAATAGAGTGAATACAAGTTTGAATTAATCAATCTAAACCTACATGCCGTGTGTTATGTTAGGTTGAGGGAGGGCACAAAGACAATTATAAAATAGCCAATACTTTGAAGGAGCTTATCAAGAGAAAAACAATATATACATAAAAGTAAAAGCTACATGCAAAGTCATTGTTGGGCAGGAAGAGGCTTTAGCAACCACAGCCTGTATAGAGACATGGGAAAAAGAGAGGGAATGCCATGTGTGAGGAGTGTTTGAATGTGAGTAATGTGTAATGAGCCTGGAAATGTAGGCTGGAGTCAGATTATGAAGGGCTTTAAATGACAAATGGAGGCATTTGTTCTGAGAGGGAATCGGGGATCCCTGCAACTTTTTAAGCAAAGGAGTGACACAGATAGCCTTGTATTTTAGAAATATCACTTTGGCAGATTTGTGGAATAAAGACTGGGAAGGAGACAGTTTAAGACAAGGATATTGATTGTTATTTACATTATAAAGAAATTATAAAATGGATTGGCATAGCTGACAGCTTCAAATTGTTTTACATATCTGTCTAGCTGTTATAGAATGACAATTTCTTTTATACTATTTTGCATGAAAATATTATTACCCAGAAACTTACAAAAGTCCTACTTGAATGTATAATTGTGTAGTATAAGGGTGACTATGGGTGCCTGAAGTCTATGTGACCAGAGTCTAAGGTTTTATTAGACTGAAAGAACTTTTAGTGACAGATACATCTATTGCCCAAGGACCTATCCCGTTTAGCATAGAAAAGCTTATCATCAGCAGATTATCAAATATATAATGAATATTCTTGGCCGTGGCAACCCATGACACAAATGAAAACACCAATTGGCTCTCAGCCTTGTTCAGTCCCCTCCCATTTCCCTAGTCCAGGTTGTACAGTGATGTAAAGGGGACAAAGGTGGTAAGCTTCCTACCATTTTATGTAATTTATAAACATTAATTTAATGGCTATCATTCTAGATGTGGGATGTCTTTCCAAAGACTAATTATTGGTACACTCCAGGAGAGACTGAAATGTTTCACGACTGACATTGCCACAAATAAATTCAAGAGACAAAGAAATTGCAGTCCAACGAAATAATGATTCTCAGGCTCTTCTCCAAAGAACAAATAAAGGATTTATTTTTAATCCATGCACCTGAAGCTAAACCTCAAGTCATGGAAGGGAACAAGCATTTATTAAGTGCCTACTATGTGCCAGGTACTGTGTTAAGTACTTTACAAATATTATCTACTTTGATTCTAGCAACAATTTTGAGGTAGGTGCTATTATTACCCTCATTTTACAGTTGAGGAAACTGAGGTAGACAAAGGTAAAGTGACAGCTCTTTATTCACTGTGCCACTGAGTATCTTGGCTTCCCTTAAAATGCTTCTGAAAAGCACAAGCAAAGAACATTCCATGAAGATTATCACAGCTTGTCCACCAATGTTTATTGTAAAGATTAAAGAATTATGAAGGTTCTACAAATATATTGACAAGATTCTCCAAATTAAGCCAACATATGATTCACAACTCAGTGATTTTAATGCAATGTTGAGTTCAGGTAAAGACTGCAAAAAAATTAAGAAAATATTGTTTAGGGGCAGCTAGGTGGCGCAGTGGATAGAGCACTTAACACCAGCTGTGTGACCCTGGGCAAGTCACTTAACCCCAATTGCCTAAGCCCCAAAAAAATGTGTGTGTGTGTGTGTGTGTGTGTGTGTGTATATACATTGTTTCAGTTACAGACACAAAACAAGTCAAAGGTATATAGATGACACAGAAGCCCTGAAGAATGAGGAGAGACCTTCAAGATCTGTGCTAGTTAGTGTTAGCTGATTAATACTCATCTTATGGTGATGCTATATTCAGACACCCATGTCATTTAGAAACCATGTTAAGTGTAAGCCCTCTCTCCCCAGGGACTGAAGAGTTATAGGGACTGTATGACCCTAAGGCATTGGGGGAAAATGTTTATATTTCTGTGCTTCCCATATCTTTGAAGTATATACCCCTTTGTAAATGTTAATTGATGTTAATTGGGTAAATAGAACCGGGGGTGCTAATCATTTGCAGATAACAGTGTGGGAAATGCAGTAGAATGGGGGCTTAAGGAGATAGCATTAGAGAATAGAGACACTGCGACCTCTCAGGGCCACCCCTAGAGCCCTGAGGGGTGAACATAGTCTGATTTCCTCTGGGAAAGTGGAAGCTAGAGAATACTCATTATGATATCATAACCAAGACAAAACAATTAGGCAAAATTAGTAATTCTTTCACAGTTAAAAAAAGGGCTAATAGAATTGAAATGTAAGCAGTGATTTTATATTAAGGAAATTCATTTAACGTGTGGCCTTCAATAAACTGTCTGCTGTTCAAAGATGAAATTTCTGTCTACTCTTGAGGTTTTCCACATGAATAATTTTGAAACATTTAAGAAGTCAAGTTTCAGTTTGAAGTTTCCCAAATACCAGAATTCTTTGAGTGTAAAAAGTGATGCAATAAAAGAAAAGGAAACAATGTGTATTCAACATGATGAAAATGGAAATGGAAGAAGTGGTTTGCCCTTTTGCCAAGTGAAGGAAATGCAGCTGAGGGTGGCTCAGAACAGCGGGCTCACAGCTGAGACCGCAGACTAAAGCCAAGATTTCAGAGTGTGACGTCAAGTCTGTGAGCCTGCACAAGCAGTAAACAGAGAGCCGATTGACAAGATAACATCCGGGCTCACAACCTAAGAACACTTCAAGATAATATTAATAAATAATAAACAGCTAGCATTTATATAGCACCTGCTATGTGCCAGGTACTGTATTTAAAGCCTTTATAAATACTATCTCTTTTGATCCTCATAACAGTCCTGTGAGGTAGGTGTTATTATTACTTCCATTTTACAGATGAGGAAACTGAGGTAAACAAAGGTTAAATGATGTGCCCAAGATCACACACCTGGATTTAAAAGCAAGTTTTCCTGACTCCTTTACAGCACTCTATTCACCGTATTGCCTAACTACCCTAAGACAGCTTAGAACTGTGCTGGGGTGCTTCATTGTGTGCAACAACCCCATGAGGGTCCCAAATGTTAGCAAGTCTCAAAAGGAAATCTAGGGGGCTGATTTAATATGCTGAGAGAAGGAAAGGAAGGCTACAGCCCAGTTTCTTGTCATTAGATGCTATTTGGGACTCAGTAAAATGTGCATTCACATATTCCTGATTTAGAGGCAAACTTGGTTTTCTTTTAGGTAACAGACTTGAATCACGGCATCATAAAATCGATGAGCTTAAAGAGACGCTAGAAATCTCTTCTTGTGTCCTATCTTACAATATTCTTAAGTAAAATCCAACAAAAATCAGTTTCAAGAGATTTATGACCTGTTGAAATCTTACCCATTTTTCAAGGCCTCACTCAAGCGCCATTTCCCTCATGATATCTTCCTTGCTTTGCTTCCCTCCCCTCCAGCACAGAATTGGTTAGAGTTGCCTCCTTTGAATCCTGATAACATCTTGTTTGAATCTTTTTTTTTGCATCAATAGCTAGAATTTACATAGTACTTCTTCATAGTTTGCAAAGCATTTTACAATTATTATCTCATTTGGTGTTTACAACAATCCTGTGAGGTAGATGCTTTTATTATCCCCAAATTACAGATGAAGAAACTGAGGCTTTTCCCAGGGTTGTACAACTTGTAAATGTCTGGGGCAGGATTTAAACCCAGAGGCAGGTAGGTGGTACAGTAGATATAGCACCAACTTGGAGTCAGGAAGACCTGAGTTCAAATGTGATCTTACTGTGCTGATCCTAGGCAGGTCACTTAACAAACAAATCTGTTTGCCTCAGTTTCCTCATCTATAAAATTGGATAGTTTTTAGCACCTACCTCCCAGGGTTGCTGTGAGGATGAAATGAGATAATAGTTGTAAACTACTTAGCACAGTGCCTGGCACATAGTAAGCACTACGTAAATGTTTGCTATTATTATTATTATTAATCCTAATTGCACGTCTAGCAGTTGTTTTTATATTTACCTATAAAATGGAAATAATAATTCTTACCCGCTGGGGTTGTTGTGAGGATCAAATGAGAAACTACTCATAAAGTACTTTATAAATCTTCAAACGAGGAGGTAGACCAGGGTCATTGTGAGAATAAAAAGAGATAATATTTATAAATCACTTTGCAAACCTTAAGCCCTACATAAATGCTAACAATTATTATTATACTTTTAATTATTATACTACTACTGCTACTATAACTACTACTACTTCCATATGCAAGCCACTGTGATGGGAATTGAAAGCAGGAGATGGAAAACCACCACAATCCTTGCTGCAAAGGAGTTTACTTTCTAATTGAGGAGTAAAGCATATACCAAAGGAATATAATGCAAGCTAGAAAATGACTAAGGGCACAAGAAAGATGAAAATGAGTGGCTTGAAAGATTTAAAGGGGGAGGGATGGGGATAGAAACTGTTGGAGAGGAAAAAGATAAGGAATTATGGAAATCCTGAATGAGTTGTGTCTTGGAATAGGAGGTCAGCAGACTGCAGTGGGGAGGTAAGCATTTCAGCCTTGGTCAAGTGCATGGAGTCAGAAGGCTGACTGAGATTGGGAGACCAAAAGTTAGAAACATTTGACTGGAGCAGAGTGTGTGAACAAGTTCAGGTCTTGAGACAATTTAGGGATAAAATTGACAAGATGTAATTTAATTTAACAAACATTTATTAAGCACATACTATGTGCCAAGCATTGTGCTCAGTACTTAGAATACAAAGACAAAATAAAAAGCAGTCCTTGCTCTCAGGAAGCTTACAGTTGATAAAACAGCATATATACAGAGAACAAAATATAAAATACATAAAAAGAAATACAAAGTAATGGAGATGGGGTTGAGAATTAATACCATCTGTGTTTGATTTAAGGGGAAATGAAATCAGGAAAGGTCTCATGAAGTAGATGGCATTTGAGTTGACCTTCAAAGAGAGATAAGGATCCAAAGGGACAGAGGTGAGGAGGGAGAGCATACCAGACATAGGAAACAGCCTGTGCAAAAGACTAAAGACAGGAGATGGAATGTATGGAGAAAAAGCAAATATTCATATGACATACATACAACACAAGATCATAAGTGTTGAATGAGATAAAAAGACCAACAAAACAGAGTCCCTAAACACAAAGCACTTTCAATTCTTCCTAATGGTAAATTTAGTTACCTTTCTACAAGTATTCCAAAGGAAGAATTTCAATGACATCTTCTAAAAGAAAGCAGAAACTGAAAGGAAATCCCATGCTAAGAAATGAAAATGACTCTCAGTACTATTTAAGAGAGAGTGGCTTAGAGGCCAGATAACTCAAGCAGCTGAGACAAAGGCTCACTGGTCTCCCAGCTCAGCCAAACCCAAACCATCCTCAATGTCACCATGACCTCCTGGACCTTTTTGCCGGTTGCCCTGATGCTGCTCTGCTCCAGCACCCTCTGCTCCCTGGGCTGTGACCTGACTCAGGGACTGAAAGAAGACTTCTCACTTCTGCACCAAATGAGCACATTTTCCTTGGGGCCATGTTGGAAGGATGTGACCAACTTCAACTTCCCAAAGGAAACCATGAAAGGCAGCCAGCTCCAGAGGGAAAATGCCACAGTCATTGTTCATGAGATGCTCCAGCAGATCTTCACCATCTTCAGCCTGAATGCTGCTCCTGCCACTTGGAATCAGACCCAGCTCATGCAACTGCTAATTGGACTGGATCTGCAGCTGGAACAACTGGAGAGCTGTCTTGAGCAGGATGTGGAGTGGGAAGAACCTTCCTTGGGAAGTGAGAACTCCAAGCTGGCCCTGAAGAGCTACTTCCAAGGAATAAGCCAGTACCTGCAAGGTAAAGAATATAGCCACTGTGCCTGGGAAATCATGAGAGTAGAGATCAGGAGGGTCTTTCTGTTTATGATCAAACTCACAAGAAAACTCAGGAACTAAAGAAGAAGAAATGGACTCTCAGAACACTTCAGATCCCTGATTAATCTTCTGCTTCCAAAAACCAAGCTGTCAGTGATCAGTAAAGACATCTTTAAAAAAAAACCCTAAACCAAAAAGAAATGTATCTAAATTCACTGAATTATTTAAATTATTTATTTATTATTATATAAATTATTCAAATGTTATTATTTAAATACTGAAAGAGAGGGACAATACAGAGAAACATTGTCTGAGCTTACCAGTTGAATAACTTAGATATTTTGTAATTTGTATTTATTTTTATTATTTGTTCTGTTACTATATGTAATATTTATTTTATCAAAGAACATATTTATATATTATTTATGTTGAATCTACTCTTCCTTTTTATATTAAAATTCTCTTTTTAATAAAAAATATATTGATGTGTCCTTAGACTGTTTTACTAGTAAGAACTATTCATTCACTTTGAAAAGTTAATACCTCAAAGGCAATAGAAAGTAATCTGAGAAATTTTAGACAGATCATCTCACACAATACACCACAAAAGGCTCCAAATGGATACAGAACAAAAATATAAGATCATATCATAAACAAATTAGGAAAGAATGGAAGGAGATACCTTTCACAATTATGGGTAGGGGTAGAATTCTTGACCAAGAATTAGGATAGAATATCAGAATTAAGATCTTGACCAATACAGAGGATCAGAGAAGACAAAATCAACAATTTTCTTTTCATAAAATGGATCATTTTGATCACATAAAACTTAAATATATTTTGCACAAATAAATCTTGGACAGCTAGGTGGTGCAGTGGATAGAATGCCAGCCTTGGAGTCTGGAAGACTCATCTTCCTGAGTTCAAATATGTCCTCAGACACTTACTAGCTGTGTGACCCTGGGCAAGTCACTTAACCCTGTTTGCCTCAGTTTCCTCATTTGTAAAAAATAAACTAGACAAGGAAATGGCAAAACACTACACTATCTTTGCCAAGAAAATCTCAAAATAGGGTAATGAAGAGTCTGACCACTGTAATAAGTCAACAACAAATTTGTGCTAAAATGAGAAGAGAAACAGTTAACTGGGCAATATTCTTTGCAATATTTTTATTTTAAAAACATCTAATATACTATATATGAGTAATTGATGAAAATTCATAAGAATAATGTATAATTCATGTATAGATACAATCAAATTCACACACACATACACACACACACACACAAATGGTTATAGGATATGAATAGGCAGTTCTCAAGGGAAGAAATCTAGGCCTTATACAACTATATGAAAAATGCTCCTGATCATGAATAATAAAATAAATGCAACTTTTAAGAAGTCTGTGTTTTTACCTCCTACCTATCAGTTTGACAAAGATGACAAAAAAAGAAAATGATAATTGTTGGAAAGGATATGAGAAGATAGAAACATTGATGAACTATTGGTGGAGTTGCAAAGTAGTTCAACTATTCTGGAACTTAACTTAGAGCTCACTAAATTGTGCATATTCTTTCACTCATCTGTATCACTACTAGGCCTATATTCCAAAAAGACCAAGAAAGAGGAAGGACCCACAAGAACAAAGGTGTTCACAGCAGCACTTTTTATTACAGTGAAAAACTAGAAACAAAGTGGATGTTGATCAATTGGGGAATGTCTGAACAAATTATGGTACATGAATCTTATGAGATATTATTATACTGTAAGAAATGATTGAAGGGAAAACATCAGAGAAATCTGGGAGAAACTAAATGAGCTGATACAGAATGAAATGAGTAGAACCAGTAGAACCACTTATATAATGACATTGTAAAAAAAAAAAACTATGAAAGAGTTGAGAACTATGTGATCTAACACCCCTTCTGAGCTCATCCTTCCAATTCCCACTAACATTGGTGGGCCAGGTCCCCAGAGGGTGGCCAACTATGTCCCCCTTCAAGGCTCTAGAAATAACTCTGAGGGTCTGGGGTTCCTAATGCTATAACTTACAAGCATTCATTGGAGTGGTACCCATTGATTACCAGCCCGATGTAATTAGCTTTTAGAAAGAGTATTTACCAAGTAGAGTAAGAAGAGCTGTAACAGCCTCCCCTCAACCAGTGGGGCATTCTCTCCTGGCACAATTGGTCCCAGGAGAGAGTGAGCTCAAAGTTAGACAGCATGTGTGGCCAAAGGGTAAATTCATAGTTTCTGGTTCATTGAAGTCATTTTTTCTTCTTCCTGGAGTCCTTTAGGAGTTCTCCTTAGATGAAACTTTTTCTGCTGTGTCCAAGACAATACCTCTTACAGTGTCCTAAAACTACCTTTCCTTGATGTCATTGGTTTGCAGCAATCAATGCAGATGCTGCCATCTGCTTCCACAGACACTGCTGGCAATGTAGACAAAAACTCCAGATCGAGATCTTTTGTAGTTCTTTTGCGGTCATTGCAGGGGGAAAGAGTGAAATTTGATTCTCCTCCATTGCCCTCAAACTCCAACCAGGGACAATTTCTTTACAGGAATCTTTTACCACTGAATTTGATTACTATTCAACTCCTTTCTATTCTTTTCTTGAATTTTCTTTCTCTCCTTTTGATCTCTTTACTTTATGACAAACAACAGAACAATAAATCAAGCCCTGATTTGTAGTGATTGCCTATTTCACTGAAAATTTAACGATCTATTCTTGAAAGTCATCTAGAGCTGGCTCTCACACAGTGTGGTCAGAAGAAGACATGGAGCAGGTATGAGGTAGAGGTAGATGAAATCTCAAGACTCTCACTGTGATCTGAATTAGGAAAAGGGGTGGCTAAAAAGATAAACAGAAAATTGGTGTGGAGATATGTCAAAATCAATAGCAAAACAAGGAGAAGGGTGAGGAGGATCTCAGAAGAAAGGAAGAATCAGTTCTGAGTTAGGTAAGTAGGCCTAATCTCTACACCCTGCTAAAGTCTCTGGCTTATGGTCTATCTCTTGGTGACTCAATATGCTGTCTGTCCTCAACCCTTCTCTGTATACCTTTCTTCTTTGAAAACCCAACCAGGAATTGGCTGTGCACCATATGGTGGCCCAAATAGGCCCCAGTTAGATGTAGTAGACTGCATTAGTTGTAAGTGGGGTCTTTATTATTATTTCTCTGCTCAGTTGCTCAGTTATATCTCTAATTAGAATGTTACAAACTTCTGAAAGTCTTCTCGTGAAGTTCTGGATTGCATATATGAAGTCCCTATTTCTCTTTGATTTTTTAAAATCATTTCTCCTTTTAGTGCATTTTTTGAATTTTGTTGATGATGTCTTAGTGGGAAAACTGGGCTCCTCTAGGACCTTTCACATTGGCATCTTAATTAGAAATCCTAATTGTGACATTGTATAGCCATAGAGGACCTAACGTATGAGACCATCTAAATTGATAATTAATTTATGGAATTTTGAAATGAGGCAAGTATTCTTGGTTCTTTGTACTTGCTGGGAAAGACCACAATGGCCTCAGGAAACAAGGCTACGATTATACTTTAATAACCACAAAGAGGGTGGGGTCAAATAGCACAGAGAGTACGGAGAAAAATGGCAAAAATGATACAGAGGCAGATGGCATGAGGACAGAGGAAGAGATGGTAAAGGAAAGCAAGCAGCATGAGGAAGAGAATGATGAGGAGGAGGGGGAGAGATGGAGAGTACCGCTCAAATCACCATGGATTAGAGTTGGAAACACTAGCCAGTATGGACTCAATGGAGATGGAAGTGGACTGGGGGGTGGAGGCAGTACTTTGAGCTTTCATGGACTCTCATTTGTGTCACCTTAGGGTAAGTTCATTTACATATCCAAATAACAAATTGAAAGTTCTCTGTAAAACTTTAAAATCACCATGTCCACGTCATCTAAAAACCTCTCAGCCCACTTGGTGATCAGCTGGTCTTCTGGAACTTGTCTGAGATTTGCATATAATAGAACTGAAAGGCCCTGACAGCAAGGCCTAGATGGCTTCCCATGATTCAGCATATTTTACCAGGATGTGATTTTTGGTTAATATATTATGTAATTTCTAAATTATGCCCCTTTGATCTTGGCGACTGTATGGAATGTCTCCGTTCCCTTTGTGATCTTACTTTCTGCTATTACCCCTTTCCTACTGGCTACTTGTACATTTACTTAATACACTGACTAGCAGGGAGAGGTCGTGGTGGTGGTGGCAGGGAACAAGAACAAGATATAATTTTAACACACCCTACCCCCACAATTTTTAAAGGTGGGCAAACAAAGACCTATAGATACTAACTAACATGCCCAAGGTGATAATTAGGTAGTAGCAGAACTAGAAAAGAACCTAAAGCTCTTAGTAACCTTGGATATTTTTTCATGAAACAGACAATTGATATTAATATGTTGGTCCAATTTTTTAGTCAACAGTCAAGCATTTGTTAAGCACTTACTACGTGCCAACAGCTAGATGCAGCTAGATGCAGCTAGAAATAGTTAGATGGTTCAATGGATAGAGTGCTGGGCCTAGAGTCAGGAAGACCTGAGTTCAAATCCAGCCTCAGACACTTCCTAGCTGTGTGAAACTGGGCAAGTCACTTAACCTCTGTTTGCCTTAATCCACTGGAAAAGGAAATGGCAAACTACTCTAGTGTCTTTGCCAAGGAAACCCTATGGTTTTTTTTTTCCTGTGATATCTCATTTCTTCCTGTAAGGGAGGTGGGGGGAAGTTGACTGATTAAGTCAATCAAGTCACTGCACTCCACTTAAAGTAACAAGATACTCTGATATCTGGTTGAGGTGAGAACAAGACTCAAACAATCAATCTCTACCATAGGCTTCAGTTTCAATCAATCAATCATAAGTTTTAAACCAAGAGTTCTTAACATTTTTTGTGTGTCATGTATCCCTTTGGAAGTCTGATGAGGTTTAGGGACTCATTCTCTTAACAATATTTTGAAATGCATAAAATTAAATATGTAGTATTAAAAAGGAAACCAGTTGTATTGAAATGCCATTTTTATACATATATACACACACACTCATATATAATACAATTTATATGTGAGTTTATAAATAAATGCGATATATAATATGTATATACACACAAATACACACACATGTATATACATACATATATACTACAAGAAAGATCTTAATACTTCTGATAACCATATATTGTGTTTACTGATCTAGAGCCAGACATCCTTGAGAATGAAGTCAAGTGGGCCTTGGGAAGCATTGCTAACAATAAGGTTAGTGGAGGTGATGGAATTCCAGCTGAACTATTCAAAACCTTAAAAGATGATCCTGTTAAAGTGCTGCACTCAATATGCGAGTAAATTTGGAAAACACAACAGTAGCCACTGGATTGGAAAAGATAAATTTACATCCCAATCCTGAAGAAGGGCAATGTCAAGGCGTGTTAAAATTACTAAAACATTGCAATCACTTCATACTCCAGCAAAGTTATGCTTAAGTTTCTTCAAGCTAGGTTTCAGCAATATATGAACCAAGAATAACAAGAATTACTACTGGTTTTCAAAGAGGCAGATGAACTAGAGACCAAATTGGCAACATTTTCTGGATTATGGATTATGGAAAAAGCAAGGGAGTTCCAGAAAAACATCTACTTCTATATATACTAAAGCCTTTGATTGTGTGGATCACAACAAATGTGGCAAGTCCTCAAAGAGATGGGAATACCAGATCATCTTTTTTGTCTCCTGAGGAACCTGTATGAGGGCCAAGAAGTGACAGAACTGAATATGTAAAAACTGATTGGTTTAAAATTGGAAAACAAGTACTACAAGGCTGTATGTTGTCACCTTATTTATTTAACTTATATCATGATTATATAACTTACATCAGAGTATATCATGTGAAATGCCAGACTGGATGAATCAAAGGCTGGAATTAAGGCTGTGGAGAAATGTCAACAATCTTAGACATGATACTGCTCTGACGGTAGAAAGTAAAGAGGAATTAAGAAGCCACTTGATGAGGGTAAAAAGAAGAGTTTGAAAGTCTTGAAGCTTAACATTAAAAAAAATAAAACTAGGATCTTGGCAACTACTCTATCACTTCCTGGCAAATTGGTATCTATAGTGCCTCTGTTGGACTTTCCAAGATTGAGCATCCATTCTCTGTAAATTCTGAACCTTCTCTATTTTCATATGGAAAATTAAACATTCAAAAAGTAAAGGAGCAGAAATGGAAGCAGTGTCAGGTTTTATATTCTTTGGCTCAAAGATCACTGCAAATGGTGACAGAAGTCATAAAATTAAAAGACGTTTGCTCCTTAGAAGAAAAGCTATGTCAAATCTAGACAGCATACTAAAAAGCAAAGACATTACCTTAACGATGAAGGTCTGTATAGTCAAAGCTATGGTTTTTCCAGTAGCAATGTATGGCTGTGAGAGTTGGACTATAAAGAAAACTGAATGCTGTAGAATTGGTGCTTTCAAATTGTGGTGCTGGAGAACACTTTTGAGAGTCCCTTGGATAGCAAGGAGGTCAAATTAGTCAATATCTAAAGAAATTAATTTGGGCTATTCACTGAAAGGTCAAATACTGAAGCTGAAGCTTAAATATTTTGGCCACATAATGAGAAGATGGGACTCATTGGAAACAACCCTAATGTTGGGAAAGATGGAAGGCAAAAGGAAAAGGAGGTGGCAGAGGATGAAATGGATAGATAGTATCATGGAAACAATGAATATGAACTTGGACAGACTTTGAGATATAGTGGAGGATAGAAGGGCCTGGAGTGCTATGGTAAATGGGGTCACAAAGAGATGTATATATACATATACACATATATATTTCATTGTTGTTGTTCAGTCATTCAGTCATATCCAGTTCTTTGTGAACCCATGGACCATTGCACACCAGGCCCTTCTATCCACCATTATCTCTCAAAGTCTGTCCAAGTTCATGTTCATTGTTTCCATGACATTATCTATCCATCTCATCATCTGCCATCCCCTTTTCCTTTTGACTTCTCTCTTTCCCAATA
>NW_020951607.1:0-4436 GCF_900497805.2 Vombatus ursinus
GTGGTTATATATATATATATTCCAAAACCAAGTTCATAGACCCTGGTTAAGAACCTCTGCTTTAGACTAAATACAAAAAGTTCTTGGAATTAGAGTGACATTGCTCAAGAATCATATTTTAATTGTCTGAGAAAAGTTGGTCAGTCCACAAAATATCAGACTGATTGAAGACCAAGGTTATTTGAACTTCTGGCTGAGGTTGAATTCCATTTTGTGGCAAAGAAGGAGAAAACATTTGAGCTAAGTCTTCAAGGAATCACTTCAGCCTTGGTTCCCCCTCTCCTCCCACTTCACCCCCATTTTGGCTGGAGGAGTATTTCTTTGAAGGACCTCAAGGATTTTGGATTTCCCATGTCTCCATAGGTGTTCTATCCATGTCACCAGATCAGCTATTGGCAGCATCAGCATTGGGTGCCAAAGATGGATTAGACATAGATTTATGGCTCCACAAGGAATACTGTAAAGAAATCTACATTATGTCCAAGGAGAACTTATGTGCTCTTGCATACTCAGTGAAAGTGAGAGAAGGAGTTTTCACTCTTAGTTTAAAGTTTATGATTAATTGAGATTGAAATTGAAGCCTGTGATTCTGATTGGTTGGTTGATTGAGATTTGTTCTCCCCTTGCGAAGGTATTGGGGTATCTTAACCACTTATTTTAATGGGCAGTTAGATGGCACAGTGGATAGAGTGCTGGACCTGAAGTCAGAAGACTCATCTGGTTGCATACACTTTCTCATTGTGTGGCTCTGGACAAGTCACTTCATCCTGCTTGCCACCGTTTCCTCATCTGTAAAATGAACTGGAGAAGCAAATGGCAAACCACTCTAGTATCTTTGCCAAGAAAACCTCAAATAGGGTAACAAAGAGTCAGACACAACTGAACAACACTACCACTTATTTTATGTGGTAACTTGATTGATTCACTCAGTTAACCTCACTCATATTCAAATTGGTAGCTCAGGACAGGACCTGTTTTTTTTTTATGCACCTTTATATTCCCCAGAGTGTCATGCCCAGTGCATTGAGCATAATTGGCCCTCTATATGTAATGGTAAAAAGTACCATTTCTAGTAACTTTTTATGATGTGTTTATAAAGCTTAATTCCCTTCATTCAGCTGCTAGTGGGAATTCCTTCAGTGCTCAAAATCGAAGTGGTTTCATTTTCTCCCACAGCTGTATTGATTTTCACTTCCTCTTTTTTCCTTCACAGCCTCCTTAGTGTTTTCTACTTTGGTTATGTCATGGAGATGTTTGAAGGGGAAAAAAACCCCATAAATTGTCTATTAGAATTTGAAAAAAATACTGAAATATAGGTCTATGGTGAGCTTACTTTTTGAAAGTTTAATTTTCCATATGAAAATAGAGAAGGTTCAGAAATTCATAGAGAATGGATGCTCAATCTTGGAAAGTCCAACAGAGGCACTATAGATACCAATGGAGAGTGTTTTATTTGGGAGGGCTGGGGAGCAGTGCACAGTGTCTAGCAAGTGCTTAATAAATTCTTGCTTGTTGATGGACAGTAAGGTGCAGGATCGAACATTGACAAGGTTCTCATTTGAGTGCTGAGGATCTAAACTTAATCTACTGTCTTCCAACTGAAATGACTATTTCTCTCTATATTAATAGCCAATTATTAAAACAGGGGAGACCTCAGCTTTTTTTTTCCCTTTCCTATTTCTTTGTCCAAACTCTCAAGGATGGGGTGATGGAAGACAGGATTAACATTCTCCTCATTCTGGGTATTGCTGCTCCACCCAACCGGGTTGGGCTTGGGTGGGGGATGTAGATTCTTTGTCTAGGTAAACCAAGGCTGGTGGTGGTCTCAGTATAGGAGTAGTTTCTCTGTCCACGAGTGACATCATGTCATTCTCAGCCCCTCGTTGGAGTGAACTCACTTCTTTATGTAAAGTCCACCTCTCATTAATTGTTAACCAATCAGAGTTAATTGCCACCCTCAGGAACACTCCTTTTCTTTTCTTTTTTTCAGAATAATATTTTTATTAATTTGTTTTGATATATCAACAATCACTTCCATAAGCTTTTGAGTTTTAAATTTTTCTCCCTTTCCCTCCCCACCTACTTCCCCAAGATGGTGTGCAATCTGATACAGGTTATACATATACATTCCTATTAAACATATTTTCACCTTAGTCATGTTGTAAGAAAAATTAGAACAAATAAGAGGAAAGACAAGAAAGAGAAAACAAAACAAAACAGAAGAAAAAAATAGCAAATAATATGCTTTGATCTGCATTCAAATTCCATAGTTCTTTCTTTGGATGTGGACAGCATTTTCCATCATAAGACCTTTGGAGATTTCTTAGATCCTTGCATTGCTGAGAAGGGCTAAGTCTATCAACATTAGTCATTACACAACATGGCTGTGACTGTGTACAATGTTCTCCTGGTTCTGCTCACTTCACTCAGCATCAGTCCATACAAGTCTTTCCAGGTTTTTCTGAAGTCTGCCTGCTCATCATTTCTTTGAGCACCATAGTATTCCATTACATTCATACATCACAATTTGTTCAGCCATTCCCCAATTGATGGGTATCCTCTCAATTTCCAGTTCTTTGCCACCACAAAAAGAGCTGCTATAAATATTTTTGAACATGTGCGTCCTTTTCCCATTTGTATGATCTCTTTGGGATACAGCCCTAGAGGTGCTATTGTTGGGTCAAAGGGTATGCACATTTTTATAGCCCTTTGGGCATAGTTCCAAATGGCTCTCCAAAATGGTCGGATCAGTTCACAACTCCACCAACAATGCATTAGTGTTCCAATTTTCCCACATCTTCTCCAACTTTTATCATTTTCCTGTTTTGTCATGTTGGCCAATCTGATAGGTATGATGTGGTACTTCAGAGTTGTTTTGATTTGCATTTCTCTAATCAATAGTGATTAATAACATTTTTTCATATGACTATAGAGGGCTTTAATTTCTTCATCTGGAAACTGCCTATTCATACTCTTTGACCATTCATCAATTGGGGAATGACTTGTATTCTTATAAATTTGACTTAATTCTATATATATTTTAGAAATGAGGCCCTTATCAGGGATACTGGTTGCAAAAATTCTTTCCTAATTTTCTGCTTTCCTTCTAATCTTGGTTGTATTGGCTTTGTTTGTGGAAAAACTTCAATTTAATGTAATCAAAATTATCCATTTTGCATTTCATAATGTTCTCTATCTCCTGTTTGGACATGAATTCTTCTGTTCTCCATAAATCTGATAGTTTACCTTGCTCTCCCAGTTTGATTATAGTATCAACATTTATATCTAAATCATGAGCCCATTTTGACTTTATTTTGGTATATGGTGTGAGATTTTGGTCTATGACTAGTTTCTGCCATACTCATTTCCAGTTTTCTCAGCAGTTTTTGTCAAATAGTGAGTTCTTATCCCAGAAGCTGGGGTCTTTGGGTTTATCAAATAGTAGATTACTATAGTCATTGACTACTGTGTCTTGCATACCTAATCTATTCCACTGATCCACCACTCTATTTCTTACCAGTACCAAGTAGTTTTGATGACTGCTGCTTTATAATACAATTTAAGATCTGGAGCAGCTAGGCCATCTTCCCCTGCATTTCTTTTCATTAGTTCCCTTGATATTCTGGATCTTTTGTTATTCCAAATGAATCTTGTTATTATTTTTTCTAGCTCTATAAAATAATTTTTTGGTAGTTTGATTGGTGTGGCACCGAATAAGTAAATTAGCTTAGGTAGAATTGTCATTTTTATTATATTAGCTTGGCCTACCCATGAGCAACTGATGTTTTTCCAATTATTTAGATCTGACTTTATTTGTGTGGAAAGTGTTTTGTAATTGTGAGGAACACTCCTTTTCCAAAGGGCATATAAGCCCTGAGTCTGCTGCCATGATTACCTTTGGCATTTAAGAGTGTCACTGGCCATTTATTAAAAGTACTGGCATTATTAATAAAATGATTAAATTACCCAGAAATTACCTCTCTCAAACTTTTTAAACATCCCAGAACCAAAATGTGAACTGACTTCTTTATCATTCATATTATTTTTTCTACCAGGGAGCTACTAATCATCATTTCTTTGAGCACAATAGTATTCCATTACATTCATACATCACAATTTGGATTTAGCTACCATATTCAACTCCAAGAATTGAACACATTTCTTTGTGTCTGACATTCTTTCATGATATAAAAAGTTCAAATAAAGTTAGGAGGATTTTCTTACTCTCTTGGAAATCTGGAACAACATATGCATGATACCTCCCCCAACACTGAGGCTGACTCCTTCACACACACTGTTCACAATATTACAGAATCAAGTTAATGATACAGTGGGGGTTATTTCTATGTCCCGATGAATCATTTGTGGAAGTCAGTGCCTCTTCTACAAGCTCCAGATTGTGTAAACTAGAGAGCCAGCACCTAAGACCACACTGA
>NW_020951608.1:0-4436 GCF_900497805.2 Vombatus ursinus
GTGGTTATATATATATATATTCCAAAACCAAGTTCATAGACCCTGGTTAAGAACCTCTGCTTTAGACTAAATACAAAAAGTTCTTGGAATTAGAGTGACATTGCTCAAGAATCATATTTTAATTGTCTGAGAAAAGTTGGTCAGTCCACAAAATATCAGACTGATTGAAGACCAAGGTTATTTGAACTTCTGGCTGAGGTTGAATTCCATTTTGTGGCAAAGAAGGAGAAAACATTTGAGCTAAGTCTTCAAGGAATCACTTCAGCCTTGGTTCCCCCTCTCCTCCCACTTCACCCCCATTTTGGCTGGAGGAGTATTTCTTTGAAGGACCTCAAGGATTTTGGATTTCCCATGTCTCCATAGGTGTTCTATCCATGTCACCAGATCAGCTATTGGCAGCATCAGCATTGGGTGCCAAAGATGGATTAGACATAGATTTATGGCTCCACAAGGAATACTGTAAAGAAATCTACATTATGTCCAAGGAGAACTTATGTGCTCTTGCATACTCAGTGAAAGTGAGAGAAGGAGTTTTCACTCTTAGTTTAAAGTTTATGATTAATTGAGATTGAAATTGAAGCCTGTGATTCTGATTGGTTGGTTGATTGAGATTTGTTCTCCCCTTGCGAAGGTATTGGGGTATCTTAACCACTTATTTTAATGGGCAGTTAGATGGCACAGTGGATAGAGTGCTGGACCTGAAGTCAGAAGACTCATCTGGTTGCATACACTTTCTCATTGTGTGGCTCTGGACAAGTCACTTCATCCTGCTTGCCACCGTTTCCTCATCTGTAAAATGAACTGGAGAAGCAAATGGCAAACCACTCTAGTATCTTTGCCAAGAAAACCTCAAATAGGGTAACAAAGAGTCAGACACAACTGAACAACACTACCACTTATTTTATGTGGTAACTTGATTGATTCACTCAGTTAACCTCACTCATATTCAAATTGGTAGCTCAGGACAGGACCTGTTTTTTTTTTATGCACCTTTATATTCCCCAGAGTGTCATGCCCAGTGCATTGAGCATAATTGGCCCTCTATATGTAATGGTAAAAAGTACCATTTCTAGTAACTTTTTATGATGTGTTTATAAAGCTTAATTCCCTTCATTCAGCTGCTAGTGGGAATTCCTTCAGTGCTCAAAATCGAAGTGGTTTCATTTTCTCCCACAGCTGTATTGATTTTCACTTCCTCTTTTTTCCTTCACAGCCTCCTTAGTGTTTTCTACTTTGGTTATGTCATGGAGATGTTTGAAGGGGAAAAAAACCCCATAAATTGTCTATTAGAATTTGAAAAAAATACTGAAATATAGGTCTATGGTGAGCTTACTTTTTGAAAGTTTAATTTTCCATATGAAAATAGAGAAGGTTCAGAAATTCATAGAGAATGGATGCTCAATCTTGGAAAGTCCAACAGAGGCACTATAGATACCAATGGAGAGTGTTTTATTTGGGAGGGCTGGGGAGCAGTGCACAGTGTCTAGCAAGTGCTTAATAAATTCTTGCTTGTTGATGGACAGTAAGGTGCAGGATCGAACATTGACAAGGTTCTCATTTGAGTGCTGAGGATCTAAACTTAATCTACTGTCTTCCAACTGAAATGACTATTTCTCTCTATATTAATAGCCAATTATTAAAACAGGGGAGACCTCAGCTTTTTTTTTCCCTTTCCTATTTCTTTGTCCAAACTCTCAAGGATGGGGTGATGGAAGACAGGATTAACATTCTCCTCATTCTGGGTATTGCTGCTCCACCCAACCGGGTTGGGCTTGGGTGGGGGATGTAGATTCTTTGTCTAGGTAAACCAAGGCTGGTGGTGGTCTCAGTATAGGAGTAGTTTCTCTGTCCACGAGTGACATCATGTCATTCTCAGCCCCTCGTTGGAGTGAACTCACTTCTTTATGTAAAGTCCACCTCTCATTAATTGTTAACCAATCAGAGTTAATTGCCACCCTCAGGAACACTCCTTTTCTTTTCTTTTTTTCAGAATAATATTTTTATTAATTTGTTTTGATATATCAACAATCACTTCCATAAGCTTTTGAGTTTTAAATTTTTCTCCCTTTCCCTCCCCACCTACTTCCCCAAGATGGTGTGCAATCTGATACAGGTTATACATATACATTCCTATTAAACATATTTTCACCTTAGTCATGTTGTAAGAAAAATTAGAACAAATAAGAGGAAAGACAAGAAAGAGAAAACAAAACAAAACAGAAGAAAAAAATAGCAAATAATATGCTTTGATCTGCATTCAAATTCCATAGTTCTTTCTTTGGATGTGGACAGCATTTTCCATCATAAGACCTTTGGAGATTTCTTAGATCCTTGCATTGCTGAGAAGGGCTAAGTCTATCAACATTAGTCATTACACAACATGGCTGTGACTGTGTACAATGTTCTCCTGGTTCTGCTCACTTCACTCAGCATCAGTCCATACAAGTCTTTCCAGGTTTTTCTGAAGTCTGCCTGCTCATCATTTCTTTGAGCACCATAGTATTCCATTACATTCATACATCACAATTTGTTCAGCCATTCCCCAATTGATGGGTATCCTCTCAATTTCCAGTTCTTTGCCACCACAAAAAGAGCTGCTATAAATATTTTTGAACATGTGCGTCCTTTTCCCATTTGTATGATCTCTTTGGGATACAGCCCTAGAGGTGCTATTGTTGGGTCAAAGGGTATGCACATTTTTATAGCCCTTTGGGCATAGTTCCAAATGGCTCTCCAAAATGGTCGGATCAGTTCACAACTCCACCAACAATGCATTAGTGTTCCAATTTTCCCACATCTTCTCCAACTTTTATCATTTTCCTGTTTTGTCATGTTGGCCAATCTGATAGGTATGATGTGGTACTTCAGAGTTGTTTTGATTTGCATTTCTCTAATCAATAGTGATTAATAACATTTTTTCATATGACTATAGAGGGCTTTAATTTCTTCATCTGGAAACTGCCTATTCATACTCTTTGACCATTCATCAATTGGGGAATGACTTGTATTCTTATAAATTTGACTTAATTCTATATATATTTTAGAAATGAGGCCCTTATCAGGGATACTGGTTGCAAAAATTCTTTCCTAATTTTCTGCTTTCCTTCTAATCTTGGTTGTATTGGCTTTGTTTGTGGAAAAACTTCAATTTAATGTAATCAAAATTATCCATTTTGCATTTCATAATGTTCTCTATCTCCTGTTTGGACATGAATTCTTCTGTTCTCCATAAATCTGATAGTTTACCTTGCTCTCCCAGTTTGATTATAGTATCAACATTTATATCTAAATCATGAGCCCATTTTGACTTTATTTTGGTATATGGTGTGAGATTTTGGTCTATGACTAGTTTCTGCCATACTCATTTCCAGTTTTCTCAGCAGTTTTTGTCAAATAGTGAGTTCTTATCCCAGAAGCTGGGGTCTTTGGGTTTATCAAATAGTAGATTACTATAGTCATTGACTACTGTGTCTTGCATACCTAATCTATTCCACTGATCCACCACTCTATTTCTTACCAGTACCAAGTAGTTTTGATGACTGCTGCTTTATAATACAATTTAAGATCTGGAGCAGCTAGGCCATCTTCCCCTGCATTTCTTTTCATTAGTTCCCTTGATATTCTGGATCTTTTGTTATTCCAAATGAATCTTGTTATTATTTTTTCTAGCTCTATAAAATAATTTTTTGGTAGTTTGATTGGTGTGGCACCGAATAAGTAAATTAGCTTAGGTAGAATTGTCATTTTTATTATATTAGCTTGGCCTACCCATGAGCAACTGATGTTTTTCCAATTATTTAGATCTGACTTTATTTGTGTGGAAAGTGTTTTGTAATTGTGAGGAACACTCCTTTTCCAAAGGGCATATAAGCCCTGAGTCTGCTGCCATGATTACCTTTGGCATTTAAGAGTGTCACTGGCCATTTATTAAAAGTACTGGCATTATTAATAAAATGATTAAATTACCCAGAAATTACCTCTCTCAAACTTTTTAAACATCCCAGAACCAAAATGTGAACTGACTTCTTTATCATTCATATTATTTTTTCTACCAGGGAGCTACTAATCATCATTTCTTTGAGCACAATAGTATTCCATTACATTCATACATCACAATTTGGATTTAGCTACCATATTCAACTCCAAGAATTGAACACATTTCTTTGTGTCTGACATTCTTTCATGATATAAAAAGTTCAAATAAAGTTAGGAGGATTTTCTTACTCTCTTGGAAATCTGGAACAACATATGCATGATACCTCCCCCAACACTGAGGCTGACTCCTTCACACACACTGTTCACAATATTACAGAATCAAGTTAATGATACAGTGGGGGTTATTTCTATGTCCCGATGAATCATTTGTGGAAGTCAGTGCCTCTTCTACAGGCTCCAGATTGTGTAAACTAGAGAGCCAGCACCTAAGACCACACTGA
>NW_020951609.1:0-4332 GCF_900497805.2 Vombatus ursinus
AGGAAGGAAGGAAGGAAGGAAGGAAGGAAGGAAGGAAGGAAGGAAGGAAGGAAGGAAGGAAGGAAGGAAGGAAGGAAGGAAGGAAGGAAGGAAGGAAGGAAGGAAGGAAAGTAGGATTAAATGCTTACTATGTGCAAAACACTGCACTAAGAGTTGAGGTTGCAAAAAGAAAAGAAAGACAGCCCTTATTCTCAAGGACCTCAAATTCTAATGGGTGAGTTAACACATATGGAAAGTTTTAGCTGCAAGTCAGATGGAAAAGTCCCATGGCCCTTAGTAATGCAGTGGAAAAGTAGGTGTTTATGTGAGCTGTTAGTGGGAGGGGGGGAAACTAGTCCTGCTCTAGGTTACATTAAAAGAACTATAGCATTCTGAGCAAGGGAGATGACTGTTCTACAATAATTTCATAGGAGTCAGGCCATATCTGGGGTACAGTGTTTAGTTCTAGGTACCATAATTAAGGAAAAACCACACGTAAGGAAGAGTGTCATCTAAAATAGACAACCAGGGTGTTAAAGGGGTTGTTCAACATGTCATACAACTACCAGTTGAAAGAATTGGGGATATTTAGCATGGAGAAGAGAAGATTGGAGTGCAGTGGAGAGGTAGGAGGAAGAGAATGATAGCTACCATACAGAAGAGATTTGTTCTATTTAGCCAGCGCAGGTAGTACTAGGAGCACTGGATGCAAGTTGAAGAGAGGCAGATTTGATGAGGTAAAGAAAACCTTCCTGGTCATTAGAGCTATTCCAAAGAGGAATGAGCTGCCTTAGCAGTGCTCTCTTCCCTAGAGGTTTGCAAGCAAATATTGCACTGCTATTTGTTTCAAATGTTGTAGAAGGAATTTTAGGTCAGATATTGGTTGGATTAGGTCAGAAGTTCTTAACATGGGGTCTGTGAACTGGGTTTTTAAAAAATATTTCGACAACTATATTAATATAATTGTTTTCCCTTATAATCCTGTTCATTTTATTTTATGCACTGAAAATCTTTTTTTTTTCTGATAAGAAGCCCGCAGGCTTTCTCAGACTGCCAAGGGGGTCGCAAAAACAATAACAAAAAAGGGGTTAAGAACCCCTATACTAGATGATCTCTGAAGTCCTTTCCAACTCAGATTTGCAATACCTTTTTGTCAAGAATAGGATGCTTCCCCTTCTCTGGGACTCAGTTTCCTCACCTGTAAAAGAAGAGAATTGAACTAGATGGCCTCTAAGACCCACTAGAGCTCTAAACCCAACAGGACTTGATTAGGCTGGCCCAGGGGTGTTCTGGAGCCAATTCAAACCAGTTCTCAAGACGACCCTTAAATTTTCAGTGGGACATTTATATCTTTGATACCAGCAAATGCTACAAATCAGGATTTGGTTTACTGTTTTGTTGACTGCTTAAACTTAAGAAAGTGATGGAGAAAATGTTAATAAGGAACACTAAATTTAAAAATGTGTGTTTCCAGGGGATGCCTCATGGCTAGTCCCACGTAAAAGGGGCTGAAGCAAGGCAAGAGACCCCTGAGGAAAATGAGCTATCAAAACCACAAGTATAGAACAAGGATGAAAAACAAAAACAAAAACAAGAGGAGTTGGTTTACTGTTTAAATAAATAATCTGGAATGCCATTCATTGCTCCAGATCCTTCCCTTCCCCAGGAAGACATTGCCAAGCCTTACAGAGCAGGCTTTGTGCTCAAATCAGGGCTTGGAGGCCTGGCTGGACTGAATTACGTAGCAACCAGAATACAAATCAAGATGTTTTGTTCAAAAT
This sequence comes from Vombatus ursinus, assembly GCF_900497805.2. Taxonomy (NCBI): domain Eukaryota; kingdom Metazoa; phylum Chordata; class Mammalia; order Diprotodontia; family Vombatidae; genus Vombatus; species Vombatus ursinus. The sequence continues at coordinate 1,761 of NW_020951609.1, forward strand.
TCCTGTTTTGAAGTTTCCTTTGGCTGCCTCTCCTTGGAGGAAGAAACATATCTGGCTCCCACCAATTGTGTAAAACGAGACCAAACCATAAAGGGAAAGAAAGTCATCATAGACCTCTTAAAGTGTATATGAGGCTCCCTGACTCCCTTCACACAAGGAACTGAGTTATCCAAAATGTCATCACAAACTGTGACAGGTGGAGGTACTCAGAGATTCAGCTTTCAAATTTCCATGGTGGCCCAGCAGGTGTTGCTTTGGGAGCTGGTTCTTCTTGGCACGGGGCCTCCCCTCCTCAGTGTCCCACTCCCAGCTCAGGACTTACTCAGAAAAGACCACCCTGATTGTTATTTATTTTTTTCCTTTGTTACTGGAAGGGAACCTCCTGAGTCAAGGGCATTGACTGGTGTTTCATTTTACAGCCAACTGCCATATCTTGGCCCCCAGTGAACTCCTCACCACACTGAGAAATACCAGGAAAAAAATCTTCTAATACATATTTTAAGGAAAAAAGTTCATGTTGTCTCCTGTTAGTCTGATTAAAAATGAATATTGGAGCAGCTAGGTGGCACAGCTCTGGCCTTGGAGTCAGGAGGACCTGAGTTCAAATCCAGCCTCAGACACTTAACACTTACTAGCTGGGTGACCTTGGGCAAGTCACTTAACCCTGATCACCTCACCAAAAAGCAAAAAAAAAAAAAAATGGTGCTATCCACACAATGAGGCTCTCAATTTCCTGGGACTTTGCCCCATCTTCTTACTTACTCAAAAAGAGTTGATGAGGAAGCCCTCTATTTCCCTGCCTCATCCTAGCCTTCTTATCAGGGCTGACTTTATACACTGGTAGAAGAGGAGGCTACCTATTAGAAAGACTCCTGCCCTAAATATCTTATCAGATATTAATTTGAATACAACCCCAGAGGTGCTTATTACACAGGAAACTGGGGCCTAGAAAGGTCAAGCAGCTTGCCGAAGGTCACAGAGTCACAGAGCTTCTTCTAACCCGACACTTCTTGCTTTTTTACTTCCTTGTTCTATACCTGCAGTTTTAATAGCCCATTAGGGTGATGGGGGTGGGGAGACTCTTCTCTTACTTCAGCCCCTTTTACATGACACCAGCTAGGGGACATTCTAGGAAAACTGAAAGAACCCAGGTCTTCTGTCTCCAAATCTGGTTCTCTCTCACTACATCAGAGATTCAGTCTTTGTTTTTGTTTTTGTTTTTTAAGCAAGTGAAATCTATGGACTCCTCAGAATAATTTTGTAAATGCATAAAGTAAAATACATAGGATTGCAAAGAAAACTAATTAGATCAAAATACAGTTATCGAAAGATTTTAAAAAACAAATTCTAGGACCCCAAGTTAAGAATCCCTCCACTATATCAAGCTGTCTCTCTCCCCACTGATGCCTAAAATTCTGCTATTAGAGATTCCTTCTTTTGAGTTAAACATTGCCCTCTCCCTGCAGCCCTTCAAAAAAGTATTCAAGTGCCCCAGGGAGGCTGCATCAAAGCTGCATTAGTCATTTACACCTCATACAAAGGCAAATGGATGAGCCACTGAATAGCAGAAAGGGAGACATATTTCATTCCCTGCCTCTTACACATGAATGTTAATCTTGCCCTGTTCCCTAACTCAGGCGCCCAGGATTGTACCCTATGACTCAAGGGCCTGATCCCATCACACTGATGGCTGGGTCTAATGTTCAGCAGCCCCACTAACTCTCCCAGGATCCTGGGACCCTTCTGTTTCCTCTGAAGGGTCAGGAGGTGGACGTGCTCTTTTGTTAGCAAGGGCCGCCAGGTTCAAAGTGACATCATGAGAGGTTGGAACTGTCTAGATTTACACTTGTACTTGTAAATCACAGAAGACTTAAGAACAAGAAGCCATCAGGCCAAAGTTAGACCCAGAGTAGTCAAAAGGCACTCCAAATCTGCCTCTTTCTCTTTTGGCTACCTCTGCAGTCTGAAATTCCAAGCTCCCCCAAATCTGGCTTCAGACACTAACTAGCCACATGACCCTGAGCAAGTCACTTAACCTCTGTTTATCTCTGTTTTTTCAGCTGTAAAATGAGGAAAATAACAACAGCACCTATTTCACAGCGTTGATGTGAGGATTAAACGAGAAAATATTTGTAAAATGCTTAGCATAGTGCCTGGCACATAGGAGGTGCTCTGTGAAGACTTATTCTCTCCCTCTGTCCCTCCTTTCCTAGTCTCTCTCTTTCCCTAGTCACCTAGTTCCCATAGAGAAAAGAGAAGTCCTCTTTTCTTTATTTCCTTTTTTTCTCATAAGAAACACATTTGAAAAGCAGTTTTTAAAGAAATCAAATCATTTTTTATTGGCGCTCTCTGAAAGAATTATAGAGGTGTCACACCAGGAACTCTGAAAGACTTGTATATTACAGAGCTAAACTGCTCTACCTACAGCCCCATGCTGCTGATCCACACACAACTGCCTCTTAATCTACCACCCTGGGGCTGTGAATGACAACCCATAAAAGTTCTTAGAAAGTTAAAGTTGTTGCTTTTTTTTTTTAAAGAGAAAATTCCTTTTATTAACAGCTGCCATTCA
>NW_020951610.1:0-7695 GCF_900497805.2 Vombatus ursinus
ATGGATGGATGGATGGATGGATGGATGGATGGATGGATGGATGGATGGATGATTGGAAGAATAAATGAAAGCATTTATTATGAGAGGTGGTGGTATGGTTTGGGGTTGTTGGGAATCTTGAAATGTTAGGGTACAGGGTAGAATCTGCCTGGAATGAATTCACCCACTCAAACCTTCTTCTAGTCAAGGAAGTTTATTGTAATATCAATAGAAGCAGGCAGGGTTCCTAATGAATGGGCAACTTAATGGGGATGAGACTGATGCTTATATACAAAAAGGACAGTGAAAGGATCTGGATAGAAAACAATAGGGCAGTTGTTTGACATATCCTTTTTTGTGAAGATGGTAGTGTTGATTTGAGTGTAGTTTTCAAAGCAAATGGTAGAAAGCAAGAAAGAATGGAAGAGGAGAGACTATGGGAATGGGAGGGCAAACACTGCTGAGATCAAGATGAAGATGTATTATAGAGTCAAAGATGGGAAGATTGAGTCCCAATATATTATAATAGTGCTAAATAATATCCTCCTTCTCCAAGAGTTAGTTCAAATTGGTAAACATTTTTGATAAGTAACCCAGAAGATTTCAGTGGGGTAGGGAATTTCGAATGAGGAAATTCCAATGAGGAGATCAGCAACTATTCTGCAATGTTTAATCTTAAAGGGTTGTCTAGAGGCATTGAGAGGTTAAATAATAATAGCTAGCTAATAACAATAGCTAATATTTATAGAGCTCTTTAAGGTATGTAAAGCACTTTACAAATACCTCAATTTATCCTGAAAAACTCTAGGAGGTAGGTGCTATTATTATTCTTATTTTGCAGGTGAGAAAACAGATAGACAGGTTTAAGTGACTTGGCCAGGGTCACATAACTAGTAAATGTGTATAGTTGAATTTGAACTCGGTCTTCTTGAATGCAGATCCAGTACTTTATCCACTACATCACCTAGCTGCTCATGTCTTGGCCAGGGAAATGCAACCATGGCTAACTGTAGGTATCCAAGATGGGACTTCAACCCAGGTCTTCCTGACTCTATGGTCAATTCTCAATACCCTATGCCATGCAGCCCCTCAGGAAGGGGGAGGAACGTTTCAATAGTCTAGCCAAAAACCATAGAAACATATTTATAATAAAACACTCATAGAAGCCAAAAAATGAACATATTGCTCAAAAAAAAAAGGAATTCATTACCATGTACTTACTAAGAATTTGCTTTTTACTAATCTAACATCACTAGGAATGACTTGCTGTTTATTCTCACCTTCATGATTTTCTTTCCTAATGGGAGATTCACAGAGTCTCAGAGTTGGAAGAGGACTTCAGAGGCCATATTGTGTGAAACATATATGAGGGAAGATTCCCCACCCCAAACCCCCATCCCCCACCTTCCTACAAAATACTTGACAAAGAGTCATTGAGCTTTGTTTAATTTAAAAAAACAAAACAAAACAAAACACCCTGTACATCTCCAAATAACCCATTCCATTTTGGGACAGCTGTAATTTTGAGAAGTTTTTCCTTTTGTGAAAGCTAAATGTAGCTCTCTACAGTTTTTGCCTCCCCCCTTCCCCTTCTGCCCTCTTGGAGCCAAGCACATCAAGTCTAATACCACTTTCACATAACAATGCTTTAAATACTTGAAGACAGCTATCATGATTCCCCTAAATTTAATCTTCTTCAGACTAAACATCCCCAATTCGTTCAACTGATTTTTCATTTGTCATGTCCTTCATTTCTCTCATCATCCTAGTAGCCTTCCTCTGGACATTCTCCAGCTTATTAATATCCTTAAACTCTGGTGCTTCAAACTAGACACAATACTCTCAATCTGATAGGATCAGGGTGATGTATAGAAGGACTAACACCTTTGTATGCTGTTACTCTCTTTGTAGCCTAGGATCACATTCAATTTTGTGGCTGCCTCAAAAAGCCACTAAACACAGATCCACAGAGACATCAGAGGCCACAAATTCCACAAAAAAATAAAGCTAAGATAGCATGATAGCACACACCAGTAAACTCTGCTGCGAGAAGGGTCTAAGGTTGGTGGACTGCTTGAGCTCAGGAGTTCTGAGCTGCAGTAGGGTTAAATCTGATTGAGGGTCTACATACTAAATTTGGCATCAAAATGGTGAACTCCTGGGAATAGGGAGTCAACAGGTTCTCTAAAGAAGGGCAAACCCACCCAGGTTAAAAACTGGAGGAAAGCAAAGCTCTCATGTAGATTGGTAATAGGATCAGACCAAAAAGTAGCTCTGCTCTTTCAGCCTGGACAAGATAGGGAGATCCAGTCTTACAAAAAAAGAATTGGGTGAATGAAATGTACCCAAAGTGTAGTCATTAATGAGTCTATGCCAACTTGGAGAGAAGACTCTATTGGAATATCTCAGAGATCTGTCATTGACCCATGCTTTTCAATATTTGAATGAGTTAGTCTTAAGGGAGAAAAAAAACTATCTGCAGAATTAAGGTACAATCTTCTCCTTACATTCCTCTTTTTCCTATTAACTGCTCCCATGATTTGTGGGAACTGCCCCTCAAGGATTTTGGTGAGAATCTGGCATCCCTAATACCCTCAGCTCATATTGTCAATTTGATCAATTCAAGTGATCTCAATTATACACATCATTCAGTCCTTAACTTTGTTTTCTTCATCAAGAAGAATACCAGTAAAAACTTTTCATCTTTAGTCCCATCCTCTGCAGCTAGTTAGAAGTCTAGTGAGAGCATGCCTTTTTTTTTTTCTATAAGACTATGGAATTGATTAACAAAAGAGCCACTCCCTGGAGATTCAGATTCTCTGGCTGGTATGGTTTAGTTGCAGAACGGACCAGAGCCAGAGGGCTGGCCTAGGTGACTACTGCATGATCCTTTCACTTTATTCATTCGATTATTCCTCTACTGAGTCATTAGTCGATCAAGAGTAGAAGAGAACCATCTATGCTATTCATTCTCTTAGCCTTTAAAAATGTAAATGAAAATTCTAGGAGCTGAGTTAATGAAGCCCACATCTCACTGATGACTTATGTGTATCCCATATTGCCAAAATACAAAATAAAGTCATCCAAGATTTTCTGTGGTCTGGTGAGGAATGCAACTGGAGAGCAAGGCAAGGGAACTGATTAGCAACATTTTTCATTAAATTTCAGAGAGTTTTCAGTCTCTCCTTGGGGAGTAGGGAATAAGTTTTCTCAGACTAAATTATTTCATTACTCAGGACATTACATTGGTTGTAAGGGAATAATGTTTGTGTGTGTGTGTGTGTGTGTGTGTGTGTGTGTGTGAGAGAGAGAGAGAGAGAGAGAGAGAGAGAGAGAGAGAGAGAGAGAGAAGGAGAGGAGAGGGAGGGAAAAGAATAGGGAGAGGGAAAAGGAGAAGGGGAGAGAGAGGAGAGGAGGAAGGGAAGTATGAGGGGAAAGGGAAGCAAGAGAGGGAGGGAGAGAGAGGGAAAGTCAGAAGGACGGCTAGTGTATGTGGGAGTTCTCATCTTTTTCAGCTGTCCAGTATATGTGCAGTTACGGGACTTATAATGTGACAGACAATGGAAAGCAGCTGGAAAATCATGCTGGAAAGAGGCAGATCCGATTTCCACAAAATCTTCCCAAGAGGAGATAATACACAGTGATAAACCCAAAGATATTTTTGTAAGGGGAGTGAGAAAGCAGTGTGGATTAGGAGATCAGGCAGGAGGAATGGTAGCGTTTATTCCCTCTAGTCTAGGTAATGTGTGAAAACCCAGACCAAGTCATCGTGACTGAATTTTATGGCCCTCTGAGAGTCCACTCAGAACAATTTCAGGTTTCTCAGGCTGGCAGCCAATGAGACAAAAATTAGTCTTACTGAATGGTCACCAGTCTGATTCCAAAGACCAGAAGAATGGAGTCTCCTTGTGATATCGCTATCTTACACATGACTTCTCTCTCCTAGCAGTTTATGAGTACTTTAAGAGCAGGGACCATGTCTTTGTCATCTCTGTGGCCCCACATCATGAACACATAGTAGGTGAATGGTTTTGAATGAAAAAAATAAATGAATGGCACAATAGCATACCATTGTATAGCATTTTACAATTTACAATAAGTTGTACATCTATTTCCCATTTTACAACAATCCTACAAAGTAGGCATCTGCCATCTCCATTTTACAGATGAGGAGACTGAGGCTAACAAAGGTAAAGTCACTTGCTCATGGTTTCACAGTGAAAGAACTGGAGTTTGAGTGAATGAATGTAGCTGGATATTGTTACACTCTTCACTTCTTTCCAGTAATCCCTCTCACTTCCCATTGTGGACCTTCCTAAGAACCTACTCTCCTTTGTAGAGGGCCAAATGAGGATAAATTGGTGGAAGCAGTAGTGAGGCAAATTTCTTTACAAGAGGGAAAAAAAAACTTGTTAGCAGTCAAAGCTATTCCAAAATGAAGTGGGCTGTCCTGGGAGACAATGAGGTCTCTATCACTGGAGGTTTTCAAGTGGATGCTACATGAGCACTTACCAGGTTTTATAAAGGAGATTCCTGTACAGGTATAGACTTATTAGACTCTGCGGTACTGTTCAACTCAAGAATTCTATAATTCTTTGATTCTGTAATTGTACTAGGATAGGAGAACATGACTGGCATTTTCATGAACATTTTCTGTTCCATCCTATGGCTAAACAGAGAGCTTTGGGGCTCTTTCTGGGGGTATATTTCTACAGCATTAATGTTGCTTTCAAGCCATAGACATAAAATTCCTCCATCTAAGTAAAAGTGTCCAGAAGCCCACTCATGGAAGTCCTACAGGATGAGAGATTGACCCTTTGACACTGGTAGTGTTGGAGGGGTTCCTCAAGGGGATTACTTTTGAAACTCTTCAGGAAGGATCACTTTGTGGCAAGAACGGCATTGAATGGGGTAGCTATATGGCATAGTAAATAGAGCACTGGCCCTGGAGTCAGAGGACCTGAGTTCAAATCTGACCTCAGACACTTGATACATACTAGCTGTGTGACCCTGGGCAAGTCACTTAACCCCAATTGCCTAGCTAAAAAAAAGGGGGGGGATTGGATTTAGAATCAGAACCCCTGAGTTTAAAGTCCAGCTCTGCTCACTATATGGAAAGGAAACTGTCCACAAGGAGGTATCACAGAAAATCACAAGGCCAACTGAAAAGCAAAATTAAAGCAGAAGAGAGAACAGGCAAGTCATGGGAAATATATCCAAAAAAAGAATCAGTAGGAAAATTCTAGTTGTTTATTTACAAATGCACAAAGGATGAGTGATAATTAGAGTATATAAATAGATAAATAGGTATCACTGAGATTTTATAGGATGGGGCTTATGATTTGAATAGAGCTATTGAAAAATAATTTAAAATTATTTCAAAGTAATGGAATAATGTACTTAGTGCGTGACATATTTGAGGAGGAAGGAAACAAGCCTTTATTAAGCACTAATCATATGCCAGTCACTGGGCTAAGTGCTTTACATATATTATCTCATTTGATTCTCATACAATCCTGGAAGGGAGGAGCTATTGTTATCTCCATTTTATAGCTGAGGAAACTGAGGCAAACAGAAGTCATGCGACTTGTCGAGGATCACACGGCTGGTAAGTATCTAAGGCTGCATTTGAACTTAGGTCTTTCTGACTCCAGATCCAGGACTCTATCCAGGGTGCGACCTAGCTACTTAATAATCGTTCATTGGAACTGATAGCAAGCTAAGCTTAATTCTTGTTTTGACAAAGTTAACTAAAATAGCACAATCAGATGAATACTATAGGCATATGTGTTGTGTCTCTATTCACCTAGCCACACCTCTAGTTCAGGACACTGAAAGAAATTATTATTATGCTATTATATTAATAACCAATTATTCAATTGAGATGCAGGCTTTTCTTCTTCTACGAAGTGACTGTGATTGATGAGATTATTCCAAGTGCTGGAGGAACAAGCTCCTGCATCTCAGGTGAGATCCCACCCAACTAGGAGACCTAATTTCTATTTAAAGTATAAACAGAATCCAGTCCCAGTCCTTAACCTTGAGAAAGTAGCCCCTGTCCTTGGACCCCTCCATTAGAGTTTAGGGTGACTCAGATCATAAAGGAGAAAACCAACCAGAGAGGTCTGGATGGAAATGGATTCCCTTTCCCCATATTGCTGGAGGCTGCTGAGTCTCATGATGAGGTCACATTCTTAGCAGGAGGGGCTGAAAACTTTTAGCCCGCCTCCTCATTAAAATGTCCACCAATCCAGGGTTGATTTTTACTTGTCAAGGGAATTCTCTTTCAGAAAGGTTATTTAAGGCTTTCAGGGTCTTCACTGGGGGTCTTTGGTTACTGAGAGAAACCACTGATCATCAATTTATTGATTGCCAGCTTGCCTAATTAATAACTTGATTATTAATTATCCAGAAATTCTGTCTCTTAGGAGTTTTTTCATTTGCCACAATGTCAGCATCTCTCACCTGGACCCCTGAAATAGTCAATTTGGTCTCCCCACCTCAGGCCCTTCAATCCTTCTATCTGGTCTCCACAAAACTACGAAAGTGATTTTCCTAAAACCCAAGTGTGACCATCTCATTCATTGAAGAAACTCCAATGTCTACCTGTTGCTTTTAGAATCAAATATAAGCTTCTCTGTTTAGCTTTTCAAGCCCTTCACAACTTGTCCCCAACCTACCTTCCCAATTTTATTGTGTATTAGTCCTCTTGCCAAATCCTATAATCCAGTAGACCTGGCTTTCTTGCATGTAATACTGTCTTTTCCACTTCTATGCTTTTATACTGGCTGTCCATCATGCCTGGAATGCAGATCTTCCTCACCTCTACCTCTTAGAATCTCTGTTCCCTTCAGAATTGCTCACCCAACACCTATTTGCAATCTTTCCTGATCGACCTCTCCCTGCAGCTGCTGGTGCTCTCCTCCCAAAAATTAACCTGGAATCAATTTTGCTTATGCTTATTTACGTACATGCTGTCTTCCAGAATAGAATGTAAGCTCCTTGAGGACAGGGACTAATTCATTTTTTTCTTTAAATCCCTAGCACCTACCAAAGTGCCTGATATATAGCAGGTTCTTAAATAATGCTTGCTTTCTTGATTGCTATATAGTATACTTCAATTTCAGAAAAGCATCTGACAAAGTCTGTCATGATATATTGTGGATAAAACGGAAAGATATGGGCTAGATGACAGTATAGTCTAGCAGATAGAGAAATGGTGAATGACTGTATCTAGCATACAGTTGTTAATGAGTTCAAGTCAACTTGAAAGGAAGATTTCTTGGAAGGAAGCTCAGTGATCTGTTCTTGGGGCCCTGTGCTGATTGATATCTTTATCAGTGACTTAGAGGAAGCCATAAATGGCAAATCGTAAATCTGCAGAAGACAAGAAAACAAGCCAGCCAACACATCAATTGACCAAGTCATTATCTAAAAAGATGTTAATAGGTTAGAACAATGGGCCAAATAGAATGAAACTAAATTGAACAGAGACAAATATAGGATTTTATACTTAGGTTGAAAATTTTAATTTCACCCATATCAGAAAAGAGGGCTATGGCCAGATGACAATATGTGTGCAAAATATCTAGGGCTCAATTGTGTGAAGTTCAACTGAAAGCTCAATATGAGTCAGAGAGAAAAGGATGGAGGGAGGGAGAAGAGAAAGAGGAAGGAAGGAAGGAAGGAAGGAAGGAAGGAAGGAAGGAAGGAAGG
>NW_020951611.1:0-4332 GCF_900497805.2 Vombatus ursinus
AGGAAGGAAGGAAGGAAGGAAGGAAGGAAGGAAGGAAGGAAGGAAGGAAGGAAGGAAGGAAGGAAGGAAGGAAGGAAGGAAGGAAGGAAGGAAGGAAGGAAGGAAGGAAAGTAGGATTAAATGCTTACTATGTGCAAAACACTGCACTAAGAGTTGAGGTTGCAAAAAGAAAAGAAAGACAGCCCTTATTCTCAAGGACCTCAAATTCTAATGGGTGAGTTAACACATATGGAAAGTTTTAGCTGCAAGTCAGATGGAAAAGTCCCATGGCCCTTAGTAATGCAGTGGAAAAGTAGGTGTTTATGTGAGCTGTTAGTGGGAGGGGGGGAAACTAGTCCTGCTCTAGGTTACATTAAAAGAACTATAGCATTCTGAGCAAGGGAGATGACTGTTCTACAATAATTTCATAGGAGTCAGGCCATATCTGGGGTACAGTGTTTAGTTCTAGGTACCATAATTAAGGAAAAACCACACGTAAGGAAGAGTGTCATCTAAAATAGACAACCAGGGTGTTAAAGGGGTTGTTCAACATGTCATACAACTACCAGTTGAAAGAATTGGGGATATTTAGCATGGAGAAGAGAAGATTGGAGTGCAGTGGAGAGGTAGGAGGAAGAGAATGATAGCTACCATACAGAAGAGATTTGTTCTATTTAGCCAGCGCAGGTAGTACTAGGAGCACTGGATGCAAGTTGAAGAGAGGCAGATTTGATGAGGTAAAGAAAACCTTCCTGGTCATTAGAGCTATTCCAAAGAGGAATGAGCTGCCTTAGCAGTGCTCTCTTCCCTAGAGGTTTGCAAGCAAATATTGCACTGCTATTTGTTTCAAATGTTGTAGAAGGAATTTTAGGTCAGATATTGGTTGGATTAGGTCAGAAGTTCTTAACATGGGGTCTGTGAACTGGGTTTTTAAAAAATATTTCGACAACTATATTAATATAATTGTTTTCCCTTATAATCCTGTTCATTTTATTTTATGCACTGAAAATCTTTTTTTTTTCTGATAAGAAGCCCGCAGGCTTTCTCAGACTGCCAAGGGGGTCGCAAAAACAATAACAAAAAAGGGGTTAAGAACCCCTATACTAGATGATCTCTGAAGTCCTTTCCAACTCAGATTTGCAATACCTTTTTGTCAAGAATAGGATGCTTCCCCTTCTCTGGGACTCAGTTTCCTCACCTGTAAAAGAAGAGAATTGAACTAGATGGCCTCTAAGACCCACTAGAGCTCTAAACCCAACAGGACTTGATTAGGCTGGCCCAGGGGTGTTCTGGAGCCAATTCAAACCAGTTCTCAAGACGACCCTTAAATTTTCAGTGGGACATTTATATCTTTGATACCAGCAAATGCTACAAATCAGGATTTGGTTTACTGTTTTGTTGACTGCTTAAACTTAAGAAAGTGATGGAGAAAATGTTAATAAGGAACACTAAATTTAAAAATGTGTGTTTCCAGGGGATGCCTCATGGCTAGTCCCACGTAAAAGGGGCTGAAGCAAGGCAAGAGACCCCTGAGGAAAATGAGCTATCAAAACCACAAGTATAGAACAAGGATGAAAAACAAAAACAAAAACAAGAGGAGTTGGTTTACTGTTTAAATAAATAATCTGGAATGCCATTCATTGCTCCAGATCCTTCCCTTCCCCAGGAAGACATTGCCAAGCCTTACAGAGCAGGCTTTGTGCTCAAATCAGGGCTTGGAGGCCTGGCTGGACTGAATTACGTAGCAACCAGAATACAAATCAAGATGTTTTGTTCAAAATTCCTGTTTTGAAGTTTCCTTTGGCTGCCTCTCCTTGGAGGAAGAAACATATCTGGCTCCCACCAATTGTGTAAAACGAGACCAAACCATAAAGGGAAAGAAAGTCATCATAGACCTCTTAAAGTGTATATGAGGCTCCCTGACTCCCTTCACACAAGGAACTGAGTTATCCAAAATGTCATCACAAACTGTGACAGGTGGAGGTACTCAGAGATTCAGCTTTCAAATTTCCATGGTGGCCCAGCAGGTGTTGCTTTGGGAGCTGGTTCTTCTTGGCACGGGGCCTCCCCTCCTCAGTGTCCCACTCCCAGCTCAGGACTTACTCAGAAAAGACCACCCTGATTGTTATTTATTTTTTTCCTTTGTTACTGGAAGGGAACCTCCTGAGTCAAGGGCATTGACTGGTGTTTCATTTTACAGCCAACTGCCATATCTTGGCCCCCAGTGAACTCCTCACCACACTGAGAAATACCAGGAAAAAAATCTTCTAATACATATTTTAAGGAAAAAAGTTCATGTTGTCTCCTGTTAGTCTGATTAAAAATGAATATTGGAGCAGCTAGGTGGCACAGCTCTGGCCTTGGAGTCAGGAGGACCTGAGTTCAAATCCAGCCTCAGACACTTAACACTTACTAGCTGGGTGACCTTGGGCAAGTCACTTAACCCTGATCACCTCACCAAAAAGCAAAAAAAAAAAAAATGGTGCTATCCACACAATGAGGCTCTCAATTTCCTGGGACTTTGCCCCATCTTCTTACTTACTCAAAAAGAGTTGATGAGGAAGCCCTCTATTTCCCTGCCTCATCCTAGCCTTCTTATCAGGGCTGACTTTATACACTGGTAGAAGAGGAGGCTACCTATTAGAAAGACTCCTGCCCTAAATATCTTATCAGATATTAATTTGAATACAACCCCAGAGGTGCTTATTACACAGGAAACTGGGGCCTAGAAAGGTCAAGCAGCTTGCCGAAGGTCACAGAGTCACAGAGCTTCTTCTAACCCGACACTTCTTGCTTTTTTACTTCCTTGTTCTATACCTGCAGTTTTAATAGCCCATTAGGGTGATGGGGGTGGGGAGACTCTTCTCTTACTTCAGCCCCTTTTACATGACACCAGCTAGGGGACATTCTAGGAAAACTGAAAGAACCCAGGTCTTCTGTCTCCAAATCTGGTTCTCTCTCACTACATCAGAGATTCAGTCTTTGTTTTTGTTTTTGTTTTTTAAGCAAGTGAAATCTATGGACTCCTCAGAATAATTTTGTAAATGCATAAAGTAAAATACATAGGATTGCAAAGAAAACTAATTAGATCAAAATACAGTTATCGAAAGATTTTAAAAAACAAATTCTAGGACCCCAAGTTAAGAATCCCTCCACTATATCAAGCTGTCTCTCTCCCCACTGATGCCTAAAATTCTGCTATTAGAGATTCCTTCTTTTGAGTTAAACATTGCCCTCTCCCTGCAGCCCTTCAAAAAAGTATTCAAGTGCCCCAGGGAGGCTGCATCAAAGCTGCATTAGTCATTTACACCTCATACAAAGGCAAATGGATGAGCCACTGAATAGCAGAAAGGGAGACATATTTCATTCCCTGCCTCTTACACATGAATGTTAATCTTGCCCTGTTCCCTAACTCAGGCGCCCAGGATTGTACCCTATGACTCAAGGGCCTGATCCCATCACACTGATGGCTGGGTCTAATGTTCAGCAGCCCCACTAACTCTCCCAGGATCCTGGGACCCTTCTGTTTCCTCTGAAGGGTCAGGAGGTGGACGTGCTCTTTTGTTAGCAAGGGCCGCCAGGTTCAAAGTGACATCATGAGAGGTTGGAACTGTCTAGATTTACACTTGTACTTGTAAATCACAGAAGACTTAAGAACAAGAAGCCATCAGGCCAAAGTTAGACCCAGAGTAGTCAAAAGGCACTCCAAATCTGCCTCTTTCTCTTTTGGCTACCTCTGCAGTCTGAAATTCCAAGCTCCCCCAAATCTGGCTTCAGACACTAACTAGCCACATGACCCTGAGCAAGTCACTTAACCTCTGTTTATCTCTGTTTTTTCAGCTGTAAAATGAGGAAAATAACAACAGCACCTATTTCACAGCGTTGATGTGAGGATTAAACGAGAAAATATTTGTAAAATGCTTAGCATAGTGCCTGGCACATAGGAGGTGCTCTGTGAAGACTTATTCTCTCCCTCTGTCCCTCCTTTCCTAGTCTCTCTCTTTCCCTAGTCACCTAGTTCCCATAGAGAAAAGAGAAGTCCTCTTTTCTTTATTTCCTTTTTTTCTCATAAGAAACACATTTGAAAAGCAGTTTTTAAAGAAATCAAATCATTTTTTATTGGCGCTCTCTGAAAGAATTATAGAGGTGTCACACCAGGAACTCTGAAAGACTTGTATATTACAGAGCTAAACTGCTCTACCTACAGCCCCATGCTGCTGATCCACACACAACTGCCTCTTAATCTACCACCCTGGGGCTGTGAATGACAACCCATAAAAGTTCTTAGAAAGTTAAAGTTGTTGCTTTTTTTTTTTTAAAGAGAAAATTCCTTTTATTAACAGCTGCCATTCA
>NW_020951612.1:0-7694 GCF_900497805.2 Vombatus ursinus
ATGGATGGATGGATGGATGGATGGATGGATGGATGGATGGATGGATGGATGATTGGAAGAATAAATGAAAGCATTTATTATGAGAGGTGGTGGTATGGTTTGGGGTTGTTGGGAATCTTGAAATGTTAGGGTACAGGGTAGAATCTGCCTGGAATGAATTCACCCACTCAAACCTTCTTCTAGTCAAGGAAGTTTATTGTAATATCAATAGAAGCAGGCAGGGTTCCTAATGAATGGGCAACTTAATGGGGATGAGACTGATGCTTATATACAAAAAGGACAGTGAAAGGATCTGGATAGAAAACAATAGGGCAGTTGTTTGACATATCCTTTTTTGTGAAGATGGTAGTGTTGATTTGAGTGTAGTTTTCAAAGCAAATGGTAGAAAGCAAGAAAGAATGGAAGAGGAGAGACTATGGGAATGGGAGGGCAAACACTGCTGAGATCAAGATGAAGATGTATTATAGAGTCAAAGATGGGAAGATTGAGTCCCAATATATTATAATAGTGCTAAATAATATCCTCCTTCTCCAAGAGTTAGTTCAAATTGGTAAACATTTTTGATAAGTAACCCAGAAGATTTCAGTGGGGTAGGGAATTTCGAATGAGGAAATTCCAATGAGGAGATCAGCAACTATTCTGCAATGTTTAATCTTAAAGGGTTGTCTAGAGGCATTGAGAGGTTAAATAATAATAGCTAGCTAATAACAATAGCTAATATTTATAGAGCTCTTTAAGGTATGTAAAGCACTTTACAAATACCTCAATTTATCCTGAAAAACTCTAGGAGGTAGGTGCTATTATTATTCTTATTTTGCAGGTGAGAAAACAGATAGACAGGTTTAAGTGACTTGGCCAGGGTCACATAACTAGTAAATGTGTATAGTTGAATTTGAACTCGGTCTTCTTGAATGCAGATCCAGTACTTTATCCACTACATCACCTAGCTGCTCATGTCTTGGCCAGGGAAATGCAACCATGGCTAACTGTAGGTATCCAAGATGGGACTTCAACCCAGGTCTTCCTGACTCTATGGTCAATTCTCAATACCCTATGCCATGCAGCCCCTCAGGAAGGGGGAGGAACGTTTCAATAGTCTAGCCAAAAACCATAGAAACATATTTATAATAAAACACTCATAGAAGCCAAAAAATGAACATATTGCTCAAAAAAAAAAGGAATTCATTACCATGTACTTACTAAGAATTTGCTTTTTACTAATCTAACATCACTAGGAATGACTTGCTGTTTATTCTCACCTTCATGATTTTCTTTCCTAATGGGAGATTCACAGAGTCTCAGAGTTGGAAGAGGACTTCAGAGGCCATATTGTGTGAAACATATATGAGGGAAGATTCCCCACCCCAAACCCCCATCCCCCACCTTCCTACAAAATACTTGACAAAGAGTCATTGAGCTTTGTTTAATTTAAAAAAACAAAACAAAACAAAACACCCTGTACATCTCCAAATAACCCATTCCATTTTGGGACAGCTGTAATTTTGAGAAGTTTTTCCTTTTGTGAAAGCTAAATGTAGCTCTCTACAGTTTTTGCCTCCCCCCTTCCCCTTCTGCCCTCTTGGAGCCAAGCACATCAAGTCTAATACCACTTTCACATAACAATGCTTTAAATACTTGAAGACAGCTATCATGATTCCCCTAAATTTAATCTTCTTCAGACTAAACATCCCCAATTCGTTCAACTGATTTTTCATTTGTCATGTCCTTCATTTCTCTCATCATCCTAGTAGCCTTCCTCTGGACATTCTCCAGCTTATTAATATCCTTAAACTCTGGTGCTTCAAACTAGACACAATACTCTCAATCTGATAGGATCAGGGTGATGTATAGAAGGACTAACACCTTTGTATGCTGTTACTCTCTTTGTAGCCTAGGATCACATTCAATTTTGTGGCTGCCTCAAAAAGCCACTAAACACAGATCCACAGAGACATCAGAGGCCACAAATTCCACAAAAAAATAAAGCTAAGATAGCATGATAGCACACACCAGTAAACTCTGCTGCGAGAAGGGTCTAAGGTTGGTGGACTGCTTGAGCTCAGGAGTTCTGAGCTGCAGTAGGGTTAAATCTGATTGAGGGTCTACATACTAAATTTGGCATCAAAATGGTGAACTCCTGGGAATAGGGAGTCAACAGGTTCTCTAAAGAAGGGCAAACCCACCCAGGTTAAAAACTGGAGGAAAGCAAAGCTCTCATGTAGATTGGTAATAGGATCAGACCAAAAAGTAGCTCTGCTCTTTCAGCCTGGACAAGATAGGGAGATCCAGTCTTACAAAAAAAGAATTGGGTGAATGAAATGTACCCAAAGTGTAGTCATTAATGAGTCTATGCCAACTTGGAGAGAAGACTCTATTGGAATATCTCAGAGATCTGTCATTGACCCATGCTTTTCAATATTTGAATGAGTTAGTCTTAAGGGAGAAAAAAAACTATCTGCAGAATTAAGGTACAATCTTCTCCTTACATTCCTCTTTTTCCTATTAACTGCTCCCATGATTTGTGGGAACTGCCCCTCAAGGATTTTGGTGAGAATCTGGCATCCCTAATACCCTCAGCTCATATTGTCAATTTGATCAATTCAAGTGATCTCAATTATACACATCATTCAGTCCTTAACTTTGTTTTCTTCATCAAGAAGAATACCAGTAAAAACTTTTCATCTTTAGTCCCATCCTCTGCAGCTAGTTAGAAGTCTAGTGAGAGCATGCCTTTTTTTTTTTCTATAAGACTATGGAATTGATTAACAAAAGAGCCACTCCCTGGAGATTCAGATTCTCTGGCTGGTATGGTTTAGTTGCAGAACGGACCAGAGCCAGAGGGCTGGCCTAGGTGACTACTGCATGATCCTTTCACTTTATTCATTCGATTATTCCTCTACTGAGTCATTAGTCGATCAAGAGTAGAAGAGAACCATCTATGCTATTCATTCTCTTAGCCTTTAAAAATGTAAATGAAAATTCTAGGAGCTGAGTTAATGAAGCCCACATCTCACTGATGACTTATGTGTATCCCATATTGCCAAAATACAAAATAAAGTCATCCAAGATTTTCTGTGGTCTGGTGAGGAATGCAACTGGAGAGCAAGGCAAGGGAACTGATTAGCAACATTTTTCATTAAATTTCAGAGAGTTTTCAGTCTCTCCTTGGGGAGTAGGGAATAAGTTTTCTCAGACTAAATTATTTCATTACTCAGGACATTACATTGGTTGTAAGGGAATAATGTTTGTGTGTGTGTGTGTGTGTGTGTGTGTGTGTGTGAGAGAGAGAGAGAGAGAGAGAGAGAGAGAGAGAGAGAGAGAGAGAGAAGGAGAGGAGAGGGAGGGAAAAGAATAGGGAGAGGGAAAAGGAGAAGGGGAGAGAGAGGAGAGGAGGAAGGGAAGTATGAGGGGAAAGGGAAGCAAGAGAGGGAGGGAGAGAGAGGGAAAGTCAGAAGGACGGCTAGTGTATGTGGGAGTTCTCATCTTTTTCAGCTGTCCAGTATATGTGCAGTTACGGGACTTATAATGTGACAGACAATGGAAAGCAGCTGGAAAATCATGCTGGAAAGAGGCAGATCCGATTTCCACAAAATCTTCCCAAGAGGAGATAATACACAGTGATAAACCCAAAGATATTTTTGTAAGGGGAGTGAGAAAGCAGTGTGGATTAGGAGATCAGGCAGGAGGAATGGTAGCGTTTATTCCCTCTAGTCTAGGTAATGTGTGAAAACCCAGACCAAGTCATCGTGACTGAATTTTATGGCCCTCTGAGAGTCCACTCAGAACAATTTCAGGTTTCTCAGGCTGGCAGCCAATGAGACAAAAATTAGTCTTACTGAATGGTCACCAGTCTGATTCCAAAGACCAGAAGAATGGAGTCTCCTTGTGATATCGCTATCTTACACATGACTTCTCTCTCCTAGCAGTTTATGAGTACTTTAAGAGCAGGGACCATGTCTTTGTCATCTCTGTGGCCCCACATCATGAACACATAGTAGGTGAATGGTTTTGAATGAAAAAAATAAATGAATGGCACAATAGCATACCATTGTATAGCATTTTACAATTTACAATAAGTTGTACATCTATTTCCCATTTTACAACAATCCTACAAAGTAGGCATCTGCCATCTCCATTTTACAGATGAGGAGACTGAGGCTAACAAAGGTAAAGTCACTTGCTCATGGTTTCACAGTGAAAGAACTGGAGTTTGAGTGAATGAATGTAGCTGGATATTGTTACACTCTTCACTTCTTTCCAGTAATCCCTCTCACTTCCCATTGTGGACCTTCCTAAGAACCTACTCTCCTTTGTAGAGGGCCAAATGAGGATAAATTGGTGGAAGCAGTAGTGAGGCAAATTTCTTTACAAGAGGGAAAAAAAAACTTGTTAGCAGTCAAAGCTATTCCAAAATGAAGTGGGCTGTCCTGGGAGACAATGAGGTCTCTATCACTGGAGGTTTTCAAGTGGATGCTACATGAGCACTTACCAGGTTTTATAAAGGAGATTCCTGTACAGGTATAGACTTATTAGACTCTGCGGTACTGTTCAACTCAAGAATTCTATAATTCTTTGATTCTGTAATTGTACTAGGATAGGAGAACATGACTGGCATTTTCATGAACATTTTCTGTTCCATCCTATGGCTAAACAGAGAGCTTTGGGGCTCTTTCTGGGGGTATATTTCTACAGCATTAATGTTGCTTTCAAGCCATAGACATAAAATTCCTCCATCTAAGTAAAAGTGTCCAGAAGCCCACTCATGGAAGTCCTACAGGATGAGAGATTGACCCTTTGACACTGGTAGTGTTGGAGGGGTTCCTCAAGGGGATTACTTTTGAAACTCTTCAGGAAGGATCACTTTGTGGCAAGAACGGCATTGAATGGGGTAGCTATATGGCATAGTAAATAGAGCACTGGCCCTGGAGTCAGAGGACCTGAGTTCAAATCTGACCTCAGACACTTGATACATACTAGCTGTGTGACCCTGGGCAAGTCACTTAACCCCAATTGCCTAGCTAAAAAAAAGGGGGGGGGATTGGATTTAGAATCAGAACCCCTGAGTTTAAAGTCCAGCTCTGCTCACTATATGGAAAGGAAACTGTCCACAAGGAGGTATCACAGAAAATCACAAGGCCAACTGAAAAGCAAAATTAAAGCAGAAGAGAGAACAGGCAAGTCATGGGAAATATATCCAAAAAAAGAATCAGTAGGAAAATTCTAGTTGTTTATTTACAAATGCACAAAGGATGAGTGATAATTAGAGTATATAAATAGATAAATAGGTATCACTGAGATTTTATAGGATGGGGCTTATGATTTGAATAGAGCTATTGAAAAATAATTTAAAATTATTTCAAAGTAATGGAATAATGTACTTAGTGCGTGACATATTTGAGGAGGAAGGAAACAAGCCTTTATTAAGCACTAATCATATGCCAGTCACTGGGCTAAGTGCTTTACATATATTATCTCATTTGATTCTCATACAATCCTGGAAGGGAGGAGCTATTGTTATCTCCATTTTATAGCTGAGGAAACTGAGGCAAACAGAAGTCATGCGACTTGTCGAGGATCACACGGCTGGTAAGTATCTAAGGCTGCATTTGAACTTAGGTCTTTCTGACTCCAGATCCAGGACTCTATCCAGGGTGCGACCTAGCTACTTAATAATCGTTCATTGGAACTGATAGCAAGCTAAGCTTAATTCTTGTTTTGACAAAGTTAACTAAAATAGCACAATCAGATGAATACTATAGGCATATGTGTTGTGTCTCTATTCACCTAGCCACACCTCTAGTTCAGGACACTGAAAGAAATTATTATTATGCTATTATATTAATAACCAATTATTCAATTGAGATGCAGGCTTTTCTTCTTCTACGAAGTGACTGTGATTGATGAGATTATTCCAAGTGCTGGAGGAACAAGCTCCTGCATCTCAGGTGAGATCCCACCCAACTAGGAGACCTAATTTCTATTTAAAGTATAAACAGAATCCAGTCCCAGTCCTTAACCTTGAGAAAGTAGCCCCTGTCCTTGGACCCCTCCATTAGAGTTTAGGGTGACTCAGATCATAAAGGAGAAAACCAACCAGAGAGGTCTGGATGGAAATGGATTCCCTTTCCCCATATTGCTGGAGGCTGCTGAGTCTCATGATGAGGTCACATTCTTAGCAGGAGGGGCTGAAAACTTTTAGCCCGCCTCCTCATTAAAATGTCCACCAATCCAGGGTTGATTTTTACTTGTCAAGGGAATTCTCTTTCAGAAAGGTTATTTAAGGCTTTCAGGGTCTTCACTGGGGGTCTTTGGTTACTGAGAGAAACCACTGATCATCAATTTATTGATTGCCAGCTTGCCTAATTAATAACTTGATTATTAATTATCCAGAAATTCTGTCTCTTAGGAGTTTTTTCATTTGCCACAATGTCAGCATCTCTCACCTGGACCCCTGAAATAGTCAATTTGGTCTCCCCACCTCAGGCCCTTCAATCCTTCTATCTGGTCTCCACAAAACTACGAAAGTGATTTTCCTAAAACCCAAGTGTGACCATCTCATTCATTGAAGAAACTCCAATGTCTACCTGTTGCTTTTAGAATCAAATATAAGCTTCTCTGTTTAGCTTTTCAAGCCCTTCACAACTTGTCCCCAACCTACCTTCCCAATTTTATTGTGTATTAGTCCTCTTGCCAAATCCTATAATCCAGTAGACCTGGCTTTCTTGCATGTAATACTGTCTTTTCCACTTCTATGCTTTTATACTGGCTGTCCATCATGCCTGGAATGCAGATCTTCCTCACCTCTACCTCTTAGAATCTCTGTTCCCTTCAGAATTGCTCACCCAACACCTATTTGCAATCTTTCCTGATCGACCTCTCCCTGCAGCTGCTGGTGCTCTCCTCCCAAAAATTAACCTGGAATCAATTTTGCTTATGCTTATTTACGTACATGCTGTCTTCCAGAATAGAATGTAAGCTCCTTGAGGACAGGGACTAATTCATTTTTTTCTTTAAATCCCTAGCACCTACCAAAGTGCCTGATATATAGCAGGTTCTTAAATAATGCTTGCTTTCTTGATTGCTATATAGTATACTTCAATTTCAGAAAAGCATCTGACAAAGTCTGTCATGATATATTGTGGATAAAACGGAAAGATATGGGCTAGATGACAGTATAGTCTAGCAGATAGAGAAATGGTGAATGACTGTATCTAGCATACAGTTGTTAATGAGTTCAAGTCAACTTGAAAGGAAGATTTCTTGGAAGGAAGCTCAGTGATCTGTTCTTGGGGCCCTGTGCTGATTGATATCTTTATCAGTGACTTAGAGGAAGCCATAAATGGCAAATCGTAAATCTGCAGAAGACAAGAAAACAAGCCAGCCAACACATCAATTGACCAAGTCATTATCTAAAAAGATGTTAATAGGTTAGAACAATGGGCCAAATAGAATGAAACTAAATTGAACAGAGACAAATATAGGATTTTATACTTAGGTTGAAAATTTTAATTTCACCCATATCAGAAAAGAGGGCTATGGCCAGATGACAATATGTGTGCAAAATATCTAGGGCTCAATTGTGTGAAGTTCAACTGAAAGCTCAATATGAGTCAGAGAGAAAAGGATGGAGGGAGGGAGAAGAGAAAGAGGAAGGAAGGAAGGAAGGAAGGAAGGAAGGAAGGAAGGAAGGAAGG
>NW_020951613.1:0-1255 GCF_900497805.2 Vombatus ursinus
ATGGGTATTTTTGAAGGAGGCTAGGGATGTCCAGATGAAGGAGAATGAAGCAAGTAGAAAAAATGGCCAGAGGAAAAGGCTGTCCCAATTCATTCTGACAAAGTTTGCCCACGCTAAAGACTTTGGCAAGTCAACTATTCTCCTGGGCTTTGGTATCCTTCCTGGAATATGGCAGGGTTGACCTAGATGGCCTCTGAGGTCTAGTCCCATTCTAACCATAAATCTCTGATCCTATGAACCTCATTGCCTGTAATATTAGATTTTTGGACTCTGATGTGGTTGTGATCTGGAAACTCTGTAGGAGTTTGCCTGGAAAATTGGGGTTGAGAGCTTCCAGAGAGAGGTGTGGGTATACATGTATATGTGTATATGCATTCACACTCAAATACAGGCATATATGAATGTATATCTATGCACGTACATACACATATACATGTATACCCACACCTCTCTCTGGAAGCTCTCAACCCCAATTTTCCAGGCAAACTCCTACAGAGTTTCCAGATCACAACCACATCAGAGTCCAAAAATCTAATATTACAGGCAATGAGGTTCATAGGATCAGAGATTTATGGTTAGAATGGGACTAGACCTCAGAGGCCATCTAGGTCAACCCTGCCATATTCCAGGAAGGATACCAAAGCCCAGGAGAATAGTTGACTTGCCAAAGTCTTTAACGTGGGCAAACTTTGTCAGAATGAATTGGGACAGCCTTTTCCTCTGGCCATTTTTTCTACTTGCTTCATTCTCCTTCATCTGGACATCCCTAGCCTCCTTCAAAAATACCCATCTAAACCCTCTTAGTGTCCATGCATGTTTTCCTTGAGATTTATTACCTGGGTCCTCTGACTTCAAATCCAGTCCTTAATTACCTAAGAAAACGTGTATGGGTATTTTTGAAGGAGGCTAGGGATGTCCAGATGAAGGAGAATGAAGCAAGTAGAAAAAATGGCCAGAGGAAAAGGCTGTCCCAATTCATTCTGACAAAGTTTGCCCACGCTAAAGACTTTGGCAAGTCAACTATTCTCCTGGGCTTTGGTATCCTTCCTGGAATATGGCAGGGTTGACCTAGATGGCCTCTGAGGTCTAGTCCCATTCTAACCATAAATCTCTGATCCTATGAACCTCATTGCCTGTAATATTAGATTTTTGGACTCTGATGTGGTTGTGATCTGGAAACTCTGTAGGAGTTTGCCTGGAAAATTGGGGTTGAGAGCTTCCAGAGAGAGGTGTGGGTATACATGTATATGTGTAT
>NW_020951614.1:0-1052 GCF_900497805.2 Vombatus ursinus
AACGGTCAGAAACCTGCAGTGATTTCAACTCAATTCAATTTAACAGATATATAGATGTTAATTACCTAGTATGTGACTAGGTATACTGAATACAATGAAAAACTAATGCTCTGGACTATAAATATGATTTAATATTCATGTGTGTATATATGTGTATATATATACACATACATACATATAAATATATACATACAAATACATAATTGTTCATAATACACACATATACTTATATATATATATATATGAGTGTGTTCGAATGTATGTGTGTATGTAATATTCACTATAAAACTAAGAAACTAGAAGCTGCTGGGATATCAGATCACCCACCTGCTATTTTGATGGCTATATGGTCTCTTACTTTTTTCCAAACTAATCTCACAAATTATATAAAGACTTACAAGTAGAAGTATATGATGTACACACTTTATCTAGTAGAAGAAGGCCAATTTTTTACCCTATCCAGTAAAAGTGCAAACCCAACAACAATCAGTTGAATGATCCTCTCTCCTGAAATGCCTGCCCTGCTGTGCCAGTACAATGTTGACTTTTCCAAGGGAGGGTTGCTGTGTGATGACATCACTGCTACCCCAGTAAAATGTCGGAATTTTAAAGAAATGGTTGTTGAGTGTGGATACGCCAAAGATCAAAGGTCAGAAACCTGTAGGGATTTCAACTCAATTAAATTTAACAAATATATACATTAATTGCCTAGTATGTGATTGGGAATACTGAATAGAATGAAAAACTAATGCTCTGGATTCCAAATATGATTTAATGTGTGTATATATGTATTAATATATATATATACACATACACACATATAAATATATACCTACAAATATATATATAATTATTTATAATACACACATATATACACACATACTTATATATACACACACACACACACACACATATATATATACACACACATAGGTGTGTGTTCGTATGTATGTGTGTATGTAAGTTTTACTATAAAACTAGGAACCTAGAAGGTGCTGGGAGATCAGATCACCCACCTGTTATTTTGATGGCTATATGTCTCTTACTTTTTT
>NW_020951615.1:0-19380 GCF_900497805.2 Vombatus ursinus
CTGAGTGTGATGAGGCAGGCAGAAGACTCACTACTGAAAAAAAAAAATACAGAAAAGATAAGGGAGTGGGAGCAACCATTATGACTTATGTTAGGGGCAGCATGATGGAGTGGAAATATCCTTAGACTTGCAAGCACTAAACTCAGATGTAGCTGACCCAGAATCAAATCTTAGCTTGGCGACTTAGTAACTGCAGTGTGAGCCTGGGTAGGCAATTTAATCTGAACCTTACTTTCTTCATCTGTAAAATGGGGATCAAAATCCTTGTGCCTTCTTACCTTACAAACTTGTTTGTGGCATTGAATGGAATAATGAGCACTATGTGCATCGGCTGTTATTTTTACAGGTCACAGATGTAGATGGTGCAATTCCTGTATCGTATGGAAGACTGGACTAGGGTCCCTTCTCATGCTAACATTCTAGAATTCTGAGTCTAAGATTCTATGGTTCTGTGATTCCCTCTGATGCCTTCTGTTTCTCTCCTAGGTCCCTACTTCTCTCTTCCTCCACCTCCTCTCTCTCCTCCCTCCCTCCTTCCTCCCCACCGGTACAGATATTTGCATACAATAGAGCTTCTGGCTAAACACACACACACACACACACACACACACACACACACACACACACACAGCTTCATTTTCTTAAAGGAGCTATGCAGCATTTTTTCTTCTCGTGGAACATTTCAGACACAATGTCAACAGAGCTGAACAATAACAGTTTGAAATAAAGCCAAGTAGTCGTTGCCACATAGGAAAGAAGAGTAGGAGTACAGCACTCACCCTACCCCCAGCCTTGGTTGTGAGCAGGGAAAAAGCAGAGGTCCTTTCTGGGGAGGTGGGGGACCCTGGTGTTTGATTAACAGAAATTGGGATTTTAAAAGTCCTACAGGTTTGGGGGAGATAGGAAGGGGGCATTATGTGGCACTTGCATGCCTTGGCCCTGTTGTCCCTACAGTGAGGGTAGAAAGAAGCAGAGAGGTATGAGTCAAGCTTCAGAGATTGAAGTATATTGTTGGGGTCAATAAATACAGATCCAGGGATGGCAGAATGGGACTGGTGCTGAATAGCAGTTAGAAGTCAGGGAAGTTGGGGAGAGGATTACCAATGTCTGCAACTCCCAACATCTGCATACCTAAGCAAACCACATTTCCCCCCCCTCATGCCCCAGCCTTGTAGACCAGGATAGACCCCCACAATCCAGGGAAGCTAAAGCACGGACATAAAAAAAAAAAAATCCTTCCTCTTTGTACAACCATGAAATCTTTCTATGGCTTGGTATCTAAATTACTGTTGTTATTCACTTTGAGGACTGCTGAGAGATGAGGAATTGGCTATTGCTGCCCTGATAAGGATAAAGTAAGGTCTGGAAGAGTGTGTGCCATGACAACCAGGCAGAGGGAATAACACTGATATCTGAAGCATGGCTACTACTTCTATAATCAAATATCCGCATTATAAAGAGAA
This sequence comes from Vombatus ursinus, assembly GCF_900497805.2. Classification (NCBI taxonomy): domain Eukaryota; kingdom Metazoa; phylum Chordata; class Mammalia; order Diprotodontia; family Vombatidae; genus Vombatus; species Vombatus ursinus. The sequence continues at coordinate 1,464 of NW_020951615.1, forward strand.
TGTCTTAGTATCTCAAATGTCTCAAAATTTAAGGGATGCATTGCAGCACAAGACAGAGAAAGATTTCCAATCAGGTGTTTCTTGTCCCCCTCCCTTCTTCCTGTTCCTTACCTCTCCATGTCCAGCACCAGGTACATTGGGACCTGTGGGCCAGCCAAGGACAGGGCTGTAACTGTTCCTAAATGGCAGGCACAACGTGAGCTACAGCTGTCTACATGTGGTTGTTTGCATGTTGTATTTACCAACGGACTGTGAGCTTCTGGAGACCAGGGATTCTCCTGCCTTTTTCTGTATCCCCAATACTTAGCACAGTACCTGGCATATAGTAGGCACTTAATAAATGTTTATTGACAAACTGACTGATCTAATCCAACTTCCTCATTCTACAGATGAGGAAAATGAAGACCAGAGAGATTAAGTGATTTGACTCAGGCAAATCTGGCCTTGGAGTAAGAAAGACCTGGGTCCAAATTCTACCTGTGATCCATACTAACCAGGTGACCGTGGACAAGTAATTTTGGTGCCTGACGCAGCTCCCCAAGGCTATACATTACACATGAATTGGTTAGCTGTGTCAGCGGAGGGAGTGTCCACACTGGGTGTTCACTTCACAGATAGAAAAATCACAGGTACAAACAACCAAGATTCACAACAAAACACCCACCTTGCAAGGTTGTACCCTGTGACCCAGATACCTTCCCTACTTATCGTTCCCTTCTGAATTCTTTCCCATCTTTTAAAGCTCAACTCAAATGCCACGTTTTACAAAATGCCTTCTCTGACCCCCTGGTGAGTCAATAATAGCCTTCCTTCTGGGACCTCACATTGCACCTCTCCAATGCATTCATCATGTGATATTACATTTGAGTACATTTACGTGTCTTACACCCCTCTACTAAATTGTAATTTCCGTTAGGGCAAAGACCATGTTTTAAACTGTTATACGCCTTTCTATTTCCCTATGTGCCTAGGATAGAACTCTTCACATAGTAGTTCTTTACTAGGGCTCTTGGTATGCAGCAAACACTACTCATAGTAGGAGCTTTATGAAGATTTGCTAATAAATGAACATATTTTACAAATAGTGCAACAGTAAAGAAATGTGCATTTATTGTTGTCTTTTTTAAAACCATAGAAGTTGCAGAAGATTGTTATAAAGAATTATTCATTGTTAATTAAGTATTGATGAAGGAGGAGGAGGAATGCCAGACAGACCCCTGGTTATTAGGAACAGCCTCCCTCCGGTTGAAATAAACACAACCACAAGGTCTTAAGCATATTATGTGTGAGCAGGAAGCTAAGATGCAAATGAATTTCATTGGCCATCCAGGAGGGGCAGAATTGACCTTGTAGCTGCTTTGTTTGTGCATTGTATGTACTTTCATGTGTTTATGTTGTCTCCCCAACAGAATATAAGCTCCTTGAGGGCAGGGACCTTTTTGTGTGGTTTGTTTGTGTATCTATAATACCTAGTACAGTGCTTGATACAAAGAGGACCAAAATGACATCACCACGTTGGGGATCAAGGTACAGTGTGTCCGACCGTGGTTGATCAAACCACTATGAGCTCGGAAGGCTCTACCACAGTTCAGACATAAATAGTCCACATTAACATTTATAATGGAGATGTTTCTAAATCTGTGCATCTCACATTTCTTTTGAGCTACTGCAATTCTGCTTTGCTCATAGAGCACAGCTTTGATGCAGGCACGCCATGCTGGGTGGTCCTGTGCCAGTGTCTCCCTTGTCTTAAAATGGATTCCAAAGTTCTTGAGAGTGTCCTTGCATTGCTTCTTCTGACCTCCATGTGAGTGCTTGGCTTGTGTGAGTTCTCCATAAAATAGTCTTTTAGGCAAACAAACATTTGGCATTCTAAAAACATGGCCATTGGACTTGCACTCTCTGCAGTGAAGTTGGAATGCTCAGCAGTTCAGAAAGGACCTTAGTGTCTTACCCTGCCAGGTGATCTTAAGAATCTTCCTAAGACAAGTCAAATGGAGGCAATTCCATTTCCTGTCATGGTTCCCATACTGTCCAGGTCATACACATAGATGATGATGTTGATACATTGCCAGAGCTAGCTCGGTGTTTGGGAGTTGTATACCTGTTGATACTTAGCAGGTAGGGAATAAAAGCTGTGATTGATTGATCTCACCTCTGTGAGGGTAGGGACACAAGCTATATTTTCTAGCTGGCTTGAAGAAAGCTCAGGGTATAAAGACAATGGTTTGAGTTACAAAACAGGACCTAGAAAGTTTGATTCCCACCTCAGCCTTCATGTCTGAAGCATCCTCTTTCCTTCTCCATGTATCTCCCCTACCACCCATCACACTACCTGAAATTTCACCATTCAAACATCATTGTTGAGTTTTTTTCAGTCATATCTGACTCTTCATGACCCCATTTGGGGTTTTCTTGGCAAAGGTACCAGAGTGGTTTGCCATTTCTTTCTCCAGCTCATTTTACAGATGAGGAAACTGAGGCAAACAGAAGTTAAGTGACTTACCCAGGGTCATATAGCTAGTAAGTGTCTGAGGCCAGATTTGAACTCAGGAAGGTGAGTCTTCCTCACTTCAGGCCTGGTGCTCCATCCACTGTGTCACCTAGCTGCCCCACAACATCATTCCATTGAGTGAAAAACAAAACAAAACAAAACAAAACCATTGTTTTCTCCTAAAATGCAAATATCTTTGGGAGGGAGAGTTTTTAATCCTAGATTCCAACCTGACTCATGCTAGAGATGAGGGCCTTTGGGAACACAAGACAAGGAAGATTTGAAGGGACAAGAGGGGAGGAGCCCAAGTCTGGCACCTGGGGAAGAGGAAGGACTCTGAATGGAAGACTCACAGCAAAAGACTAGGCTCAGTGAGGAGGTAAGGAGAGCCAAGGATAGTCTGTACTAAGCCAACTTCTCAATTCTGCTGAAGACCGCCCTGGGAAACCTCACTGATGTGAGAATCAAATAATGCACTTTTATCCCCCAAAGAATTTCCATATCCTCTCTTAACCTTCAGCTCTCTGTAAGAATCACTGGAATGGAATGTTTTGCTGATTCTTATTTATTTTAATGGGCTCTTGGTTCCATGTTGGTTAAACCATTCACTGCTTTGTAACCAGAGCTATTTGGAATGTCTCCTTCTTAAAGAAGCCTAGCTTTGCTACTAATTCACTGTGTGACCTTGAGTAAATAATTTCCTCTCTCTTGGACTCAGTTTCCTCATTCACAAAAAGAGGAGGTTAGATTAGATGCTTTCAAGGTCCTTTCTAGCTCTGATATTCTATGCCCTATGATTCTTCTCAGTTCTTACATTATATGTTCTAAAGTCACTTACATAACTAACATTCTAGTTTTAAAGTCTTTTTCATTTTTAACATTCTGTGTTCTAAGGTTCCTTCCAACTATGACAATCTCCAGAGTTCTTTCCAGCTCTGGCTCTCTGTGTTCTAGGGTTCCTTATAGCTCTGACATTCAGTGTTCTAAGTCCCTCTCCAGATCCAATGTTGTATGTTCTAAGGTCCCTTTCCAGCTCTGACATTCTGTGTTCTAGGGTTCCTTCCAGCTCTGACATTCTATGTTGCAAAGCCCCTTTTACCTCTAACAGTCTGTGTTCTAGGGTTCCTCCCATCTCTGACATTTTCTGTTCTAAGGTCCTTTGAAGCTTTGTTATTTTGTGATTCTCTAACCTTCTGTCAGATAACAGAATCTAACCGTCTTAAAAAATATCTCTAAGAATCTAAATAGCTTTAAAAGTATCAACAACAACAATTAAATAAATGCATTTTGCTGTTCTGGTGAACTCTCCACATAGCAGATGGTCTTTAGTTCAGCAATTTTCTATCCCTAGCCTAGGGAATCCCAGCTCTAACTCTGTGACACACCAGAGTATCTCCAACAATCACAAGGGACTATGGGAAATCAAAATAAGAATTCTCCAAACAAAATGAATTTAAGTTCATTTTAATTTTGTAAATAAGCATATATCACCACCACCACTCGCCTTTTGTTTTCTCAGGCTGGGAAGGCCAGTCCCAAAATCAGCCCAAGCTTCTCTAGGGATTCTTCCCCAGAGCCTTCCGAGGACCTTTGAATCCCTTCTCTCTACACCACAGGTGCCTACATGGGTCTCATTCTGAAGGGTCCTGGATCTCAATGTTGGCATTCGTTGGTGGCAAAGCTAATAGAGTCAGCCCTTAGCACTTGGCACATGATTAGGTCAGCAAATCTGGCCTTTAAAATCTTCCTACATCCCCTTTCACCTATATCATCTTCCTTCCTTCCCCCCCCCCAACTAACAGGAGCACAACCTGAATTCAATTTCCAGACTTCCTTGTGTTCAGGTATTTTCTACCAATCCATGATACAAATGGAGTATTTATTAAGCACTTGCTGTGTGCAAAGCACTGAGCTAAGACCAGGGATACAATGAATTGCAAGAAAGTCCCTGCCCTTGAGGAGCTCACAGTCTGGGGAGGAGACAACACATAGAAGGTTTCAGCTGCAAATCAGATGGTCATGCCTCTTCATATTCATATCCACTAATAAAACAGTATCAGTTTCCAATGTTGACCCATTTGATAGGGCCAGGGACTTTAGTGGCAAGTTCTTATTGGAAAGAAGTCCCTTGGTGAAAGACTTTTTTTCTCACCTGCAGTAGCTATGTCTGTAGCACCTTCAGGGGCAGTGGCCAGGCTACAGGGGCTGCTTCCCAGGATGAAGGTTCTGGAATGGAAGCAATGGTATTCCCAGGGGTCCTGGGCTTAGGGTCCTGGACTGGTTCCATCAAAGTCTGAAGGAAGACAGTGGTCAAAGTAGTGATGGTGGTAACTTGCCTGGATAAGTTGCCTTCTATCTGTCCCTCAGGGTGCCCTGCTGCTTCATCTCACTGGCTCATCTGACCTGGGGGTTGCAGTTGGTTGGCAGTTGGTGGGGATGACTGGCCCATTCTCCACAAGAATGACTTCCCCAAATTATGGCTATGAGGGTTGGGGGTAGCCTAGGAGGTGCTGCCACTCTAAGTGTTCCTGTGCCTATCTGACTGATGTGATTATAGGACCATAGAGGCAGAGCTAAAGGAGATCTTGGAGGTCGTCCAACCCAACCTACTTCATTTTACACACATGGAAACTGAAGATGAGGGAAATAAAGTGACTTGCTCAAAGTCACACAGAGAGTAAATGTCAGAAGACAGCCTTTTAGGAGCCTCATTATTCTTGGACTCCAAAGTCAAAGATGAGGAGAGAGAGAGAGAGAGAGAGAGACAGAGACAGAGACAGAGACAGAGACAGAGACAGAGAGAGGTGGGGAGAGAGGAGGGAAGGAAGAAGAGAGAGAGGAAGGAGGGAGGGAGGGAAGGAGACAGAAGAGAGAGAAAAAGAGAGAAGAAAGGAGAGAAGAGGAAAGAAGGAGGAGGGAGGGAGGGGGAGGTGGAGAGAGAGAGAGAGAGAGACAGAGAGAGAGAGAGAGAGAGAAAAGTTAGAGGGATATGGAAATGCTCTTTCCACCATACTAGGGTGGTACAGTAGAAGGGGTTCTTGGTCAGTTTGGATTGACTATCTAGGTGACTTCTGAGGTGTCTTGACAGCCTATGTCTCAGATTTGGAATTCCAATCCAGATCTTTCCCATCCAAGCTTTCCCCTCCATGGCTCTGCCTTTCCTGAAAGCCCCAGGATGCTTGAGTCATGGAATCCCTGAATTGGATCCTTTGACACTTCCACAAAACAACAAGCTTCCTGTTGCCTTTCAAATTTCCATCACTAAGAGTGAAAACAACCTCAGAACAAGAAATGCAGACTAACTCAACTGCTTTTCCATTTCTGAGTAATAATGACAAAATAACGAGGTAGGCTTGCCAGCAGACAGGCTGGCAGCCTCTTCTTGGACCCTGTCGGGCAGCTGGAATCGAAGGAGACACATCTCAGCTCAGCCTGGATCTGGGGGCCTGCCTGTCGGGCGCTCTCCAGCAGCTGAGACTGGAAACGGGGAAGCCAGAGTGTGTTAAGAAAGAACCATTCTTTTTCTTTTCACCTTAGCACTTTCATTCTGTGCCTCCCTAGCCCTCGCCCCTTCTTCCCTTTTTCTTCCTCCTTCTTCCCCCATCCTTCACCCCTCCCCCTCTTTCTTGCTTATTCTTTCCTCTTCCTGTCTCCTTTCTTCCTTCTCCCCCTCCCCCTTCCTTCTTGATCCTCTTCCACTCATCCCCTTCTTCCCCTTTCTCCCCTTCCTTCCCTTCCCTCTTTCTTTCTTCCTCTCCTTCCTCCCTCTCCCTTCCCCCTGCTCCCTCCCTCCTTCCTGTCCCTCTCCCCAAAAGCTTTCCCCTTTGATTCTTAGAAGGCAATCGTTTGCTGTATATCACTAGCCTGTTTAAAAGGAGAGATGAAAAACAGAAGGAGAGCAACTTAATTGAACATTGCATTGTGTTCCACCGAAGGCAGCTGACCTCCTCCCTCCCCAGTAGGCCTGGTTCCATTGGGCTCTGCTGAATGCCTTAATTAAAGACAATGAGGGGCATTCCCTCTTCCCACTCCCAAGCCTGCTTTGCCAGGCTGCTGCACTGCTGGAGGCTGGCTAGGCAGTGCCAGACAACCCTTCACTAATGTGCCAAAGCTGCTGCTATGGGCGTGTCAGTGAGTTTACAAAGACGCATGAATCAGGTTTCCAGAGAGGTGTGTGTGTGTGTGTGTGTGTGTGTGTGTGTGTGTGTGTGTGTGTGTGTGTGTGTGTTGGGGGGGAAGGTTGCTGCTTCCCCCCCCACCCAGGCTTTTGACTGTTCTACCGAGGAGGTGTTGAAACAGGAGTCCAGGGTTCTCCTATCTTGCACAGTCCCCACCCTCAGTCCTCCTATCCCTGTTGGCTTTGCTTCTCAGTTATGCTTATAAGATGTTGAGCAGACACATTTGCTGCCAAGGTGATTTTTTTCCAAGCATACACCAAACAAAATGAAGAAGGGAAATCTGGTGGAAAATCATATGTATATGCATATCTATGTATATGTATATCCTGCATTCCAGACCAAACATAGCCAGGACACCTTTTGGCTCATCTGCTGTTTTGTATTCTCTCGGCATCTCCCATTAACATAGAACGGGAAGAGATTTGGGAACCTTGGGCAAATTCCTTTACCATCCTGAACCTCAGTCTTCCACAAAGGGGAGAGACTAGAAGATCCCTAAAGTTTCCTCCAGTGCCAATGTTCTATGGCACAGGCTATTGAATACAAGCCTTTCATTTTAAAGAGGAGACAACCAAAGCATAGGACAGGTTAAGGGACTTGCCCAAGGTCACACAGCTAATGTCTGAGGAAGGATTTGAACCCAACTCTTCCCAGCTCATACGGTGCCCTACTGACTACACTATGCTGCCTTTAACATTCTATTCTAACTTCTTTCTCAGGTGCAATATTCTATGTTTGAAGGTCCCTTCCAGCTCTGGCATCTATGTTCTAAGGTCTTTCCCAGCTTTGATATTTTATGTTCTAAGGTCCCTTCCAGCTCCAACCACTTTAAGTACTCATAATCTATGTTCTAAAGTCTCTTTTAGGTCCAATTTTCCATATGTCTCTCTAGACAATTGTGTAGGAAGTCTCTGCTTTTAGTCACAACAAAGCCTGCATCTTAAAGCAGTTTGTTGTGGTGAAATACTGACCTGACTTGCACAGTTGACTTTCATCTCTTCAGAATGAACAGAAACTGTCAAATGAGCAGGTAAAAGCAACAGGAAGTTGAAGATTTTCTTATGCAGGACTAGGTAAGTGGGGCAGCAAAAAGTGGGAGCTGACTGGAGGATGGCATGGACTTCAAGAGTTAATAGTGTTGGGGTATCTAGGTGGCGCAGTGGATAGAGCTCCCGCCTTGGAGTCAGGAGGACCTCGATTCAAATCTGGCCTCAGACACTTGACACTTAACTAGCTGTGTGACCTCGGGCAAGTCACTTAACCCTGATTGCCTCACCAAAAAAGCAAAGGGAAAAAAAAGAGCTAATGATGTTTCTAAAGCAACCAAGTCCTCCCAATATTCCATCTCCTGACCTCTTCCTTTGCACAGGCTATGCCCCATGGCTAGAGGACTCCCCTTCTTGGTCTCTGCCTTTTGGAATCCCTGTCTCTGCTAGGTTTAGCTCACAGTTGCCTCCTTCAAGAAACCTTGCCTGACTGCCATAGTTGTTAACACCATCACACAAAATTACTTTATGATTATTTGAATGAATCTTGTCATCTACTTATCCATGCATGTGGTGTATCCTCTCAGTAGAATATAAGCTCCTTGAAGACAGGGACTGTTTCATTGTCTTTGTATTCCCAGCACAGTGCCTAGCATGGAGTAGATACTTAATAAATACTTGCTGAGTTGACTCAAGAAGTAGCTTCAGAACTGTGAGAGTGTGACTTCCCCACTGGATGAAGGGATTTGGAAGACAGAGAAATTTGCTAGACCTGAGCTCAACACTAAGTGTTGAGGCAGTTAGTTGGAGTAGTGTATGGAATACTGGGTTTGGAGTCAAGAAGCCCTGGGTTTGAATCCTGCCATAGGCACTTATTGTGTGAACCAAAGCAAGTCACTTGACTCTTCTTAGCCTTAGTTTCCTTATTTAAAAAATGGGAATAATCTCTCTAAAAACATTATTTATTCTTTATAGATGCAATATATACACATATGTATATAGATAGATGGCCTTTCCAAACCTTACTTTACAAATGTTGGCTATTATTATTACTACAGCCCAGCAAGCTAAAGGTGGCAACTGGGATTATGTTGAGTACCTTTCCAAGATAATTGGGTGGCCTGAAGAAAAGCTCAGGGGAATTGGAGTGGGGACAGCCATGAATGATGCACACACACCCCCTTTCTTCCTTTGATTTCCCTGTTGCTGTGGCTTGATGTTTGTCCTTTGTTCTCAAAGAGGGCCATGACATCAGGAAGATGATGCCATGACTTGCAAGTGAATTGGATTACAATGAGGGAGGGCTGTGCAAATCACCAGCCTCACTTTCGCCTCCAGAGCCATCTGGGACCAGTGGCCAGATATAGATCAGGATGACTGGAGATGGCCCAGGATGCAGCGGGAGACCTTGGCATTTTCAAGCTAAGGTCCTTAACAGGTCTCAGTTTGACTGAAGCAGAGCCTGTTCAGTGATTAAGCTTTAATAAAAAATGAAGCAAAGAATGGACTGTTTAAAAAGAAATAGATCTGGGAAGGTTTCCGGCCCGAAACAGAAACAATTGCTATTTACATTAATTCTGAGCCAATCAGGGCCCAAACAATGACCAAGTAGGGCTTGGCCTGGGACCTGTTAAGAGGAAGGTGGAGTATAGTCTACACATTGCTATACATTTGACCAGGGAATGGTTTTGATTGATTTGGCCTCAACTTTCTAAGCAAAAGATCATAGATCTAAGGCCAGAAAGGAACTTAGAGGTCATTTTTTTTTTACATGTTAGGAAACTTAAGTGCAAAGGAGTTGATTTGCTCCAAGTCACACATTCAGTAATCCATAGAGGGTTCATCAGCATTAAGCAGCCCACTGAGGAACCAAGGATCGCCAGACATGGGATGGAACCTTCTCAAATAGCCAAAGGAGAAGCCAATCTGGAAGGGGGCAGAATGAAGGGACAGTGGAGGATGAAAACAGTTTGACAATTATTGTGATGATGATGATGATGATGATGATGATGGTGGTGGTGGTGGTGGTGGTGGTGATGGTGGTGGTGGTGATGATTCCCCTCAGGTTAGTTGATATGGTGATGGACTATATTCACAGGTAATTAGGTTTTAATGTGTTGAGAAGCTGTTAACACCCTTGTCTCCTTTTACAAGTATGAACACCTCCTCCTTGTGTGGGTGTAAGAAGGAAACAAAATCATTAGAGAGGAAAAAATGGGCCACACACTTACAGGGTTTGAAATAGTTAATCCCTAAAGACAAAGTTCTGTAGTTCTAGAATGTAAGTCAGGAGCATCCTGAGAAAGAGAAACTTGCAAGGGGGAAACAAAGCGATTTCCTTCTCCCCTCTCTCCCCATCTGCCATGGTATCTAACAAAGAAGCTGCTGTCCAGAAGGAGATATCCCATCCAACAGTTATATAGTCAGTTCAAGAGAGTTCCAGGTGTAGCTGATGGAGCTAAGATGCCTATTCTGTGGACTTGGACAGAGATAGGAAGTCACTCAAGGCCAGAGGCAACTTCAAAGAGTGACTAGTAGCAGCTGAGAACAGAACCAGCTATAGATTCCATGAGAGATTTAGCCCTGACAATTATGAATACAGCTGCAGAGAGGATTCCTCCAGGATAGAAAGGTTTTTTCCTGGAGCTACATACAGTATAGGGGCTATGAGTTCCTATGGCCACACATGTATGCCCCACTACCATTATAATGCAAGTTTGTCTCATCTAAACACAGATGATATATGTATTTGTAGGAGCTTGTGCCCTAAGTTTATAAGGAGGACAATTTTTATAGCTATTGTTTTTATTGTACCATCTTGGTAAATGCCTTTGTTACAAACTAATTGTGCCTACTGGATGACTGTTAATTGGAAGCACACTAGTGGGGACTAATGAGTTATAATATTATGAATGTAGATCCACAGGGAACTGTAGGACCCCTTCCCCCATAGGGATAGCAGCTACCCTCTGGGGATCCAATTTGAGAGTGCCAGTGCCAAGTTGGGTGAGTAGCCTGGAGGGAAGGTTACAATTACCATCTTAAAATTTGATAGGTCAATAGATATATGATCTCATCCATGTAGATTTTTTCTCCAACAATGCAAATTGCAACCCATACAAGCCTTTTCCAGTGCAACACCCACAAAGTGTCTTCTCAACGGGTTTGTGGAATGCCTCAGAACTTCTCGGCATTGTGAGGGTACCCTAATTACCTCTTGATTTCAATGAATGATTAACCTACCTCCTCTTCTGGTCACACATTTCTTTGGTATCTTTTTTTTTTATCACTTTTCTTATGTGATTCTGTATTGGTAATATACTCCAGGCCCATCACATCTACAAAGTGTCCTGCCACAGAGCTTCAGGGATACTGCCAATAATCAGCATCATACTTACCGTACAACATTAGTGTCATCAAAATATCTCACATTGTTTAATTAGCTTACCATTTTTATAGAGGAATTTTCCCAGAACAGTTTTTTTTTTTTTTGGTCAAACATTTATTAGGCACCTATTATATACCAGGCACTTAAGTGCTGGGGATACAAAGAAAGACAAAAGATGGTGCCTACACACAAGGAGCTTGAAGTCTAATGAGGGGAATAACAAGCAAACAAACCAGCTAGATACAGGATAAATTGGAGATAATCAAACCCTAGAATTAAGGGTAAATGGGAAAGACTTGCTGTAGAAGGTAGAGTTTTAGCTGGGATTTGAAGGAAGCCAGGAGGCAGAAATGGGGAGGGAGGGAATTTTGGACTTGGGGAATGGCCAATGGCCATGCCCCACAATGGAAGATAGGGAGTCTTGTGTGATGATTCCCCAGGGATTTAAGGGTTCCAAGTGCTTTATAGACATTATCTCATTTAATCATCAGGACTCCATGAGACAAGCACTATAAAATATTATGGTTCCTCACTTAAGAGAAAATTGAGACTCTATGTGGTTAAGAGACAGTTGTGAAAACAAAAATGATCAGAAATGGGATTTCAGCCTAGGTGTCTTCTTACTCCAAATCCATTCTCTCTCCACTCAACCCAATTACAGATGAGAAAACTGAGGCTTAAAGAACTTGACCAGAGCCTTGCTCTCAAATCTAGGTCTCCTGACCCCAAACCCATGCTCAGCATGATGCTATGAGTTTGAAGGCACCTGCTAGAGGTTCTGGTTCAAGCCCCTGACTCTGAAGTCTCAAAGGGGGAAGTAAGAAGCCCAATGACACAAGTAAATTAGGAACTGAACTGGGGCTAGAACTCAGTCCCCTGACTCCCATTCTTTCCAGTTTACCAGCTAGGAAGGGTGTTGGGGAAGGAGAGAGGGAGGGGGGAAAGGAATCCATATCTATATAATAGAAGCCTCTAGGCTTCAATGGTTGAGTGGCCTCCAAAGTCATTTCTAACCAAAGCAGTGACTCTCTAGTATGTCAAAGAGCCCTGGACCGGAGGTTCTGCCACTAACCAGGAATCCTTTCCCTTCTCTAAACTCTTGAAAATGAGAGGCATGGGCTTTTACATCCTTTCCAGACCTAACATTCGATGACCTATTCAATTTGCCATTTGATGACCAATCAAGGAAAACCCTGAGCTCACTGAAAAGGGGGGAATTAAGGTGGTGGCTGATATCCCCATGGAGCCCTCACCGGCATTATCACTTACTAGAGCCATTTGACTCTGGAAGGGACCTTGCTGCTTTGTCCTACCGGAGACGTGGCTAATGTGGATGTGTGGAAGGAAATCAATAGCCAAGAGGGAAGAAAAGCAGAATTCAAGTTGAGAGGAAAGCACATGTAATTGAAAAAGCTAGGTCAGGTTGGTACTAAGGTGTCCATGGAACCCTAAAATCCAAAGGGTTAAAATGAGTGGAAGGATCAATGGCTAGTTAGAAATTCAGGACCGAGAAGCCCTTATGAGACCAAGAAGCCAGAATATGAAGAGTACTGGGAAGTCAACCACTTGCCTGACTCAACTGGATTTCCCACAGCTTTGCTTTTGCACCTCAACGGTATGGGTTCCCAGCCAAGCCTTTTCCTGACTCAGTCATCTCCATCAGTCCATGAGCTGATATACCTAACCACACTGAACTATGTTGACCCCATTAGCTACAGGTCCAGGAACTCCCTGGGAACCAGCAGGATATACTTTATCTCGAGGGCGCTCTCTGAGAAGGTCCACCTTTTTGCTTATTACCTTTAAATCTTTGAAGGCCCTGTGATCACAATCCTGGGGTGACGGGACAAGAGTTCTGACAGAGGGGAGACACCCACCTCAAGGTTTTGGACAGCAAGTGGACCTCAGGGAAGTCCTTACCACGGGCTGTTGACTTCCAATGACAAAGAGCAAAGTACTGCAGGGAGAGTGTTTGTTCAAGAAGGCATTCCTTAAAGACAGAACAGGGCAGGACTAGGGGCTGTCAGGTTCAAAGGAATCTGCCACAGAAAGCACTAGGAGGTGTGGGGCCCAGGGCTGACCTTGGGATATGGAGTGAAGGGACATCTCTAAGGGGCATGGGACCAGGGGAGTTATGTATTCCAAAGCTATCCCTAAGGGACTGCAAGACCCAAGCCTGTCCTTGGGGTAATCTGAGACCTCTGGGGCCCCTCAAGGACACAGGTTTCTAGAAAAAGCACCCCAGAAGATCATCCCCCCCAATCAGTAAAAGTAGGTTAAAATACATAGGGAATGGGAGCTTTGAAGGGGTGAGTAAACTGATCTGTGGCTCAGATAAGGACTCTATTCATAGACACAGTTAGGTCTCGGTCTGCAGCTAGGGCTAGAGCTCAGCCCACAGCCAGGAAATGCAATAGAGATCGATGCTAAGTCTATGATGCTGGCCTTCACGTCTCTAACCACTCCTCCAGCCTACCACTATGCTCTGTGCCCACTCTTAAACTGGGGGTCCATAGCAGTGGTACTTCCCCAGACTGTCTGTGACAGCAACATTGCAGATGGTGCTTGGTCTGGGTAAACCCAAGTCAGGTCTTGTAGTGAAAGGACAGATTACTGCACAGATGTAGAACTCAAGTCATTGAAGATTCAGTGTAAGGGGAAACCTATAAATACCCAGGCTCCCTTCAGTTGGGAGGGATTAACCACAAAGCAATTAGGGGAAAGCTGAAGAAAGCTTTCTCATTTGGAGAAAACATCACTGGCTTCCTGTAACACAAAGATTAAAGTAATGAATGGGCAGATTTCCTATCCTTTTCTTCCCCTGTTAGGGCGGCCATAAAAGCCCAATTCCACCCTCTCATTTTGCAAATGGAGAAGCTGGAGCCCAGAGAGCAGAAACAATTGGTCCTAGGTCACACAGTAAGTTGTGGCAGTGGTAGGACAAGAACCCAGGTTCTAGAACCCAGTGGTAGGACTAGAACCCAGGTTCTAGAACTAGAATCCTGATGCAAATCCAAGGCTCTTAACCCTACACCACTTCCCTGCTATAAAGTGGTCTCCCAGAAGAGCTAATTAAGAGTCTGTTACAACACCCAGACAGAAGCAATCCAAATTCCTTCACTGTGCTGACATTTGGTTGTAGTAAATAGTACTTGGAATAGGCTAGAAGTTTGCTTTTTATGTATATACAGACATTTTTACAGCCTGGAGTAAGGTACGGAGAGTCTCTTGAGTAAAGAGGGCCTGAGTTCAAGACTGGCCTCTGATGCATCCTGGCTGTGTAGCACTGGCCAAGCTGCTTACAAGTTACAGAACATTCCAGATCTGCAATGGTACAGGGAGATTCCTCACGAGAGTTCTCTATACTGGTGAAATTACAGGAAAAACAAAAATAAAATAGAATTATATTGTCCATATTAAGAAGGGCATTAACAAGCTAGAGCACATCCAGAAAATGTTCACCAGACAATGAAGGGTCTCTACTTCATATCATTGTGAGGAACAACAGTTGAAGGAACTGGGGATTGTTAGCCTGAAGAAAAGTCGGGGGACATAACTGTGGTCTTTGAATATATCTGTTAAGCTGTCACAAGGAAGAAGAAGCACAGTGGTTCTAAGCAGCATCAGAGGGCAAAATCAGGAGCAGTAGGTGGGAATTAAAGAGAGGTACATTTATTTCACTCAAAATGAGGACAGTAAATGTTGTCCAACAATAAAATGGCCTGTGTATAAGGTGTCAAGCTCCCGGTCTCCGGAAGTATTCAAGGAAAGGTTGGTTGGCTTTTTCTCAAAAGTGCTGTAGAAGCTGTTTACTGCCTTGAGTAAAGGCTGGAGCAGATGACTTCTGAGGTCCCTTCCAACTCCAAGACCATGATTCTAAGCACATTTTAGATCATATGCAGGAGTCACTGAAATCAATTGAGGATCTCCTTCCAGGAACACTATCATTAGGTGTCATGGTTTTATATGTTTCAAAAAGCAGAACATTTGGGTTGATGGTCAGAATGTGCTCATCTGTTACCATGTACTGTGGTGTATGCTTTAAATCTACCTTGATTTTTTCCTGTAACAATTCAGGTTTTGATTTGTACTTGCCATATTAGTTGAACTTTGACTCATTCCCCTGGCTCTCTCCCACCCCAACTTTGGTAATTTCTCCCCTTGACTATCCCCTCCTTCCACCATCCCAGATGTCCAACACCAGCTCTAGTCCTAACCCTAGAGGATGAGGTGTAGCCACCATGGCCCAGTTGGTAGCTCCACCCCCGCACCAAGCATTGGCTCAGCCTCTATCCTCATCTCCAGCACTGCCATTCCCATTATCGCTATTGAGTACATCCCATGCCTTGCTCCTACTCTAGGATGGGTTGAGGTAAGAAAGACCGTGTGCCCCAGTCCTGGTAACATATTTATTCACAGACATTCTCCAATTCCAGAAGCTCCCTTCTACCATGGATCTGTACTTCACTTTTCCACAAATCAATGGAAATCTTCCTGCTTATGGTTCCATGAACTCCCCAACCTGAAATCCTGGAATGGAGTTCCTCTCTTTCTCCTTTGGTCTGGCTAAAAGAGCTGGGATGCAATGGCGTGATTTGCCACTAGATGCCACTGTCTAGTCTGAAAGTTCATAGATGCAATCAACCTTAGAGATGGAAGGGATGGTCACTTTGTCTGACCTTCCACTGCAGGTAAGAATCTCCCAGTTAGGATTCCTGAGAGTTTGACCATCCAGTCACTGCTTGAATTCTCCCAAGAGCAAGAAATTCACTACCTCACAATGGAACCCTTTCCATTCCTGGACAGTTTTGGTCATCAGAAAATTCCTCCTTGGGAATAACATACACATGAAATTGGGTATAGAAATCTATCTTACCACACAGGAAAGTAAGATGGGAAAGGGACAAGAAAAGGGGGTGATAGAAGGGAAGCCAGGTTGAGGGAGGGGGTCATCAAAAGCAAAACACTTTTGAGGAGGGATAGGGCTAAAGGAGAGAGAGAATAAATGGGGGAGGGGGATAGGATGGAGGGAAATATGGTTCTCACGGTTTTTCCCTTTTGTTCTGATTCTTCCTTCACAACATGACTAATGTGGAAATATGTCTAATAGGACTGTACATGTATAATCTCTATCAGATTGCTTGCCATCTTGGGGAGGGGGGAGGAGAGGGAGGGAGAGAAACATTTGGAACTCAAAATCTTATAAAAATGAATGTTGAAAACTATCTTTAAATATAATTAGAAAAAATAAAATACTATCAAGTGGGGGGAAAAAAAGAAAATTCCTCCTTCTCTGAAACTGAAATCTATAGACTGCACTTAATTACTGATCCCAGTTCTACCCTCCGGAGCTACACAGATCACGTCTACTCTCTCCTCCTTATAGTCCCACAGTTATGTGAGACAGGGATCATTTGTCCATGCTCACCCCCTGCCTTCTCATCTCCAGTCTAATCAGCTTCAGTTATTTCAACCATTCTTTTATATGACATGATTTTTATACTTTTTACCATCTCAGTCACTCTTCCAGGTAGGGAATCTGCGACCTCGAGGCCACGTGTAGCCCTCTAGGTCCTCAAGTGCGCCCCTTTGACTGAATCCAAACTTCACAGAACACATCCCCTTAATAAAAGGATTTGTTCTGTAAAACTTGGACTCAGTCAAAAGGCTGCATCCAAGGACCTAGAAGGCCACATGTGGCCTCAACTAGACAGTCTAGTCTTTTAAAATTGTGGCACCCAGGAGGGACACAACACTTCAAATATGATCTGAGCACTGTAGAATATTATGTGACTATCACATTCATTCCTTCTGGACATAATCCCTTTAGTAATGCGGCCCATGAGTAGATTTACCGGGGGAGTAGACAGGGGCAGCTACTTTATACTATTGACTCAAATTGGACTTGTGGTCCACTAAAAACAGCAAATCCTTTTCCCATGGGCTGTCTTTCAAACCTGCTCTTCCTCATTCTTATACTTTAGAGATTGGATGGTAGGAGCTGGGAAGAGAAAGCGTCTTCATCACTTGTTTAAGGAGCGCTAAACCTCTCCCTCAGTGCCCCAGCACTTCAGCAAATGAGGTGGTGGAAGGCAGGGGGACGTTACTGGCCAGAGTGCCAGATTTTTTGCCTTCAGTAATAGGCTCTTTCACCTATTTCTGACTTATCCCAGAGCCCGGGGAGCTTCATGGCTCTCATCAGTAACAGGGCCCCTCATCTACATGTGGTTGCTGTGGCAGCAGCAGCAGAAAGAGGAGAAGGAGGGGCTCAGCTTTATGCTCATGTCTCCACTGGGGCTCAGGGTCAGGTTTTACAGGTCCCATAATGAGGGCTCGTTAGATAAGTGAGAACAACACACTCCCCACTGCATTGCAGCAGAAACAACCACCGCTAAGTCCTGTGTTCCACGCACCAGGGCTCCCACATCCTGGGTCTCTCACGCGGACCACCACCAGGAGATGGGGGGGGGGGGGACTACAAACAGAAAACGAACAAAGACCCTCGTTTGATTCCCTCCTTGTCTTTGTGGGGAACTTTCTTCCAGCCCCTCGTTAGATTCAACTTAAGCATCAGTTTCAGTGACACATGGGGCCTAAAATGTAGCTGCCAAAGCCACGTCCTCCAATTATAATGGTGATAAATAGAGTTCTGGGCTAGCAGCAGCTAGCTCCCAAGAACGGCTCAGGATGTTAAATCAAGGGTTGGCAGACGCTTTTTCCTTGTCGTAGAAAGGAGGAAGCAAAGAAGGGATTGGCAGAGGTGGTGGAGCCTGTCAGAGGCAGGCAAGGTTTTCCAAAGAAAAGGAAATATTCAGGGAGTTCTCTGTGTGTGTGTGTGTGTGTGTGTGTGTGTGTGTGTGTGTGTGTGTGT
>NW_020951616.1:0-19374 GCF_900497805.2 Vombatus ursinus
CTGAGTGTGATGAGGCAGGCAGAAGACTCACTACTGAAAAAAAAAAAATACAGAAAAGATAAGGGAGTGGGAGCAACCATTATGACTTATGTTAGGGGCAGCATGATGGAGTGGAAATATCCTTAGACTTGCAAGCACTAAACTCAGATGTAGCTGACCCAGAATCAAATCTTAGCTTGGCGACTTAGTAACTGCAGTGTGAGCCTGGGTAGGCAATTTAATCTGAACCTTACTTTCTTCATCTGTAAAATGGGGATCAAAATCCTTGTGCCTTCTTACCTTACAAACTTGTTTGTGGCATTGAATGGAATAATGAGCACTATGTGCATCGGCTGTTATTTTTACAGGTCACAGATGTAGATGGTGCAATTCCTGTATCGTATGGAAGACTGGACTAGGGTCCCTTCTCATGCTAACATTCTAGAATTCTGAGTCTAAGATTCTATGGTTCTGTGATTCCCTCTGATGCCTTCTGTTTCTCTCCTAGGTCCCTACTTCTCTCTTCCTCCACCTCCTCTCTCTCCTCCCTCCCTCCTTCCTCCCCACCGGTACAGATATTTGCATACAATAGAGCTTCTGGCTAAACACACACACACACACACACACACACACACACACACACACACAGCTTCATTTTCTTAAAGGAGCTATGCAGCATTTTTTCTTCTCGTGGAACATTTCAGACACAATGTCAACAGAGCTGAACAATAACAGTTTGAAATAAAGCCAAGTAGTCGTTGCCACATAGGAAAGAAGAGTAGGAGTACAGCACTCACCCTACCCCCAGCCTTGGTTGTGAGCAGGGAAAAAGCAGAGGTCCTTTCTGGGGAGGTGGGGGACCCTGGTGTTTGATTAACAGAAATTGGGATTTTAAAAGTCCTACAGGTTTGGGGGAGATAGGAAGGGGGCATTATGTGGCACTTGCATGCCTTGGCCCTGTTGTCCCTACAGTGAGGGTAGAAAGAAGCAGAGAGGTATGAGTCAAGCTTCAGAGATTGAAGTATATTGTTGGGGTCAATAAATACAGATCCAGGGATGGCAGAATGGGACTGGTGCTGAATAGCAGTTAGAAGTCAGGGAAGTTGGGGAGAGGATTACCAATGTCTGCAACTCCCAACATCTGCATACCTAAGCAAACCACATTTCCCCCCCCTCATGCCCCAGCCTTGTAGACCAGGATAGACCCCCACAATCCAGGGAAGCTAAAGCACGGACATAAAAAAAAAAAAATCCTTCCTCTTTGTACAACCATGAAATCTTTCTATGGCTTGGTATCTAAATTACTGTTGTTATTCACTTTGAGGACTGCTGAGAGATGAGGAATTGGCTATTGCTGCCCTGATAAGGATAAAGTAAGGTCTGGAAGAGTGTGTGCCATGACAACCAGGCAGAGGGAATAACACTGATATCTGAAGCATGGCTACTACTTCTATAATCAAATATCCGCATTATAAAGAGAATGTCTTAGTATCTCAAATGTCTCAAAATTTAAGGGATGCATTGTAGCACAAGACAGAGAAAGATTTCCAATCAGGTGTTTCTTGTCCCCCTCCCTTCTTCCTGTTCCTTACCTCTCCATGTCCAGCACCAGGTACATTGGGACCTGTGGGCCAGCCAAGGACAGGGCTGTAACTGTTCCTAAATGGCAGGCACAACGTGAGCTACAGCTGTCTACATGTGGTTGTTTGCATGTTGTATTTACCAACGGACTGTGAGCTTCTGGAGACCAGGGATTCTCCTGCCTTTTTCTGTATCCCCAATACTTAGCACAGTACCTGGCATATAGTAGGCACTTAATAAATGTTTATTGACAAACTGACTGATCTAATCCAACTTCCTCATTCTACAGATGAGGAAAATGAAGACCAGAGAGATTAAGTGATTTGACTCAGGCAAATCTGGCCTTGGAGTAAGAAAGACCTGGGTCCAAATTCTACCTGTGATCCATACTAACCAGGTGACCGTGGACAAGTAATTTTGGTGCCTGACGCAGCTCCCCAAGGCTATACATTACACATGAATTGGTTAGCTGTGTCAGCGGAGGGAGTGTCCACACTGGGTGTTCACTTCACAGATAGAAAAATCACAGGTACAAACAACCAAGATTCACAACAAAACACCCACCTTGCAAGGTTGTACCCTGTGACCCAGATACCTTCCCTACTTATCGTTCCCTTCTGAATTCTTTCCCATCTTTTAAAGCTCAACTCAAATGCCACGTTTTACAAAATGCCTTCTCTGACCCCCTGGTGAGTCAATAATAGCCTTCCTTCTGGGACCTCACATTGCACCTCTCCAATGCATTCATCATGTGATATTACATTTGAGTACATTTACGTGTCTTACACCCCTCTACTAAATTGTAATTTCCGTTAGGGCAAAGACCATGTTTTAAACTGTTATACGCCTTTCTATTTCCCTATGTGCCTAGGATAGAACTCTTCACATAGTAGTTCTTTACTAGGGCTCTTGGTATGCAGCAAACACTACTCATAGTAGGAGCTTTATGAAGATTTGCTAATAAATGAACATATTTTACAAATAGTGCAACAGTAAAGAAATGTGCATTTATTGTTGTCTTTTTTAAAACCATAGAAGTTGCAGAAGATTGTTATAAAGAATTATTCATTGTTAATTAAGTATTGATGAAGGAGGAGGAGGAATGCCAGACAGACCCCTGGTTATTAGGAACAGCCTCCCTCCGGTTGAAATAAACACAACCACAAGGTCTTAAGCATATTATGTGTGAGCAGGAAGCTAAGATGCAAATGAATTTCATTGGCCATCCAGGAGGGGCAGAATTGACCTTGTAGCTGCTTTGTTTGTGCATTGTATGTACTTTCATGTGTTTATGTTGTCTCCCCAACAGAATATAAGCTCCTTGAGGGCAGGGACCTTTTTGTGTGGTTTGTTTGTGTATCTATAATACCTAGTACAGTGCTTGATACAAAGAGGACCAAAATGACATCACCACGTTGGGGATCAAGGTACAGTGTGTCCGACCGTGGTTGATCAAACCACTATGAGCTCGGAAGGCTCTACCACAGTTCAGACATAAATAGTCCACATTAACATTTATAATGGAGATGTTTCTAAATCTGTGCATCTCACATTTCTTTTGAGCTACTGCAATTCTGCTTTGCTCATAGAGCACAGCTTTGATGCAGGCACGCCATGCTGGGTGGTCCTGTGCCAGTGTCTCCCTTGTCTTAAAATGGATTCCAAAGTTCTTGAGAGTGTCCTTGCATTGCTTCTTCTGACCTCCATGTGAGTGCTTGGCTTGTGTGAGTTCTCCATAAAATAGTCTTTTAGGCAAACAAACATTTGGCATTCTAAAAACATGGCCATTGGACTTGCACTCTCTGCAGTGAAGTTGGAATGCTCAGCAGTTCAGAAAGGACCTTAGTGTCTTACCCTGCCAGGTGATCTTAAGAATCTTCCTAAGACAAGTCAAATGGAGGCAATTCCATTTCCTGTCATGGTTCCCATACTGTCCAGGTCATACACATAGATGATGATGTTGATACATTGCCAGAGCTAGCTCGGTGTTTGGGAGTTGTATACCTGTTGATACTTAGCAGGTAGGGAATAAAAGCTGTGATTGATTGATCTCACCTCTGTGAGGGTAGGGACACAAGCTATATTTTCTAGCTGGCTTGAAGAAAGCTCAGGGTATAAAGACAATGGTTTGAGTTACAAAACAGGACCTAGAAAGTTTGATTCCCACCTCAGCCTTCATGTCTGAAGCATCCTCTTTCCTTCTCCATGTATCTCCCCTACCACCCATCACACTACCTGAAATTTCACCATTCAAACATCATTGTTGAGTTTTTTTCAGTCATATCTGACTCTTCATGACCCCATTTGGGGTTTTCTTGGCAAAGGTACCAGAGTGGTTTGCCATTTCTTTCTCCAGCTCATTTTACAGATGAGGAAACTGAGGCAAACAGAAGTTAAGTGACTTACCCAGGGTCATATAGCTAGTAAGTGTCTGAGGCCAGATTTGAACTCAGGAAGGTGAGTCTTCCTCACTTCAGGCCTGGTGCTCCATCCACTGTGTCACCTAGCTGCCCCACAACATCATTCCATTGAGTGAAAAACAAAACAAAACAAAACAAAACCATTGTTTTCTCCTAAAATGCAAATATCTTTGGGAGGGAGAGTTTTTAATCCTAGATTCCAACCTGACTCATGCTAGAGATGAGGGCCTTTGGGAACACAAGACAAGGAAGATTTGAAGGGACAAGAGGGGAGGAGCCCAAGTCTGGCACCTGGGGAAGAGGAAGGACTCTGAATGGAAGACTCACAGCAAAAGACTAGGCTCAGTGAGGAGGTAAGGAGAGCCAAGGATAGTCTGTACTAAGCCAACTTCTCAATTCTGCTGAAGACCGCCCTGGGAAACCTCACTGATGTGAGAATCAAATAATGCACTTTTATCCCCCAAAGAATTTCCATATCCTCTCTTAACCTTCAGCTCTCTGTAAGAATCACTGGAATGGAATGTTTTGCTGATTCTTATTTATTTTAATGGGCTCTTGGTTCCATGTTGGTTAAACCATTCACTGCTTTGTAACCAGAGCTATTTGGAATGTCTCCTTCTTAAAGAAGCCTAGCTTTGCTACTAATTCACTGTGTGACCTTGAGTAAATAATTTCCTCTCTCTTGGACTCAGTTTCCTCATTCACAAAAAGAGGAGGTTAGATTAGATGCTTTCAAGGTCCTTTCTAGCTCTGATATTCTATGCCCTATGATTCTTCTCAGTTCTTACATTATATGTTCTAAAGTCACTTACATAACTAACATTCTAGTTTTAAAGTCTTTTTCATTTTTAACATTCTGTGTTCTAAGGTTCCTTCCAACTATGACAATCTCCAGAGTTCTTTCCAGCTCTGGCTCTCTGTGTTCTAGGGTTCCTTATAGCTCTGACATTCAGTGTTCTAAGTCCCTCTCCAGATCCAATGTTGTATGTTCTAAGGTCCCTTTCCAGCTCTGACATTCTGTGTTCTAGGGTTCCTTCCAGCTCTGACATTCTATGTTGCAAAGCCCCTTTTACCTCTAACAGTCTGTGTTCTAGGGTTCCTCCCATCTCTGACATTTTCTGTTCTAAGGTCCTTTGAAGCTTTGTTATTTTGTGATTCTCTAACCTTCTGTCAGATAACAGAATCTAACCGTCTTAAAAAACATCTCTAAGAATCTAAATAGCTTTAAAAGTATCAACAACAACAATTAAATAAATGCATTTTGCTGTTCTGGTGAACTCTCCACATAGCAGATGGTCTTTAGTTCAGCAATTTTCTATCCCTAGCCTAGGGAATCCCAGCTCTAACTCTGTGACACACCAGAGTATCTCCAACAATCACAAGGGACTATGGGAAATCAAAATAAGAATTCTCCAAACAAAATGAATTTAAGTTCATTTTAATTTTGTAAATAAGCATATATCACCACCACCACTCGCCTTTTGTTTTCTCAGGCTGGGAAGGCCAGTCCCAAAATCAGCCCAAGCTTCTCTAGGGATTCTTCCCCAGAGCCTTCCGAGGACCTTTGAATCCCTTCTCTCTACACCACAGGTGCCTACATGGGTCTCATTCTGAAGGGTCCTGGATCTCAATGTTGGCATTCGTTGGTGGCAAAGCTAATAGAGTCAGCCCTTAGCACTTGGCACATGATTAGGTCAGCAAATCTGGCCTTTAAAATCTTCCTACATCCCCTTTCACCTATATCATCTTCCTTCCTTCCCCCCCCCCAACTAACAGGAGCACAACCTGAATTCAATTTCCAGACTTCCTTGTGTTCAGGTATTTTCTACCAATCCATGATACAAATGGAGTATTTATTAAGCACTTGCTGTGTGCAAAGCACTGAGCTAAGACCAGGGATACAATGAATTGCAAGAAAGTCCCTGCCCTTGAGGAGCTCACAGTCTGGGGAGGAGACAACACATAGAAGGTTTCAGCTGCAAATCAGATGGTCATGCCTCTTCATATTCATATCCACTAATAAAACAGTATCAGTTTCCAATGTTGACCCATTTGATAGGGCCAGGGACTTTAGTGGCAAGTTCTTATTGGAAAGAAGTCCCTTGGTGAAAGACTTTTTTTCTCACCTGCAGTAGCTATGTCTGTAGCACCTTCAGGGGCAGTGGCCAGGCTACAGGGGCTGCTTCCCAGGATGAAGGTTCTGGAATGGAAGCAATGGTATTCCCAGGGGTCCTGGGCTTAGGGTCCTGGACTGGTTCCATCAAAGTCTGAAGGAAGACAGTGGTCAAAGTAGTGATGGTGGTAACTTGCCTGGATAAGTTGCCTTCTATCTGTCCCTCAGGGTGCCCTGCTGCTTCATCTCACTGGCTCATCTGACCTGGGGGTTGCAGTTGGTTGGCAGTTGGTGGGGATGACTGGCCCATTCTCCACAAGAATGACTTCCCCAAATTATGGCTATGAGGGTTGGGGGTAGCCTAGGAGGTGCTGCCACTCTAAGTGTTCCTGTGCCTATCTGACTGATGTGATTATAGGACCATAGAGGCAGAGCTAAAGGAGATCTTGGAGGTCGTCCAACCCAACCTACTTCATTTTACACACATGGAAACTGAAGATGAGGGAAATAAAGTGACTTGCTCAAAGTCACACAGAGAGTAAATGTCAGAAGACAGCCTTTTAGGAGCCTCATTATTCTTGGACTCCAAAGTCAAAGATGAGGAGAGAGAGAGAGAGAGAGAGAGACAGAGACAGAGACAGAGACAGAGACAGAGACAGAGAGAGGTGGGGAGAGAGGAGGGAAGGAAGAAGAGAGAGAGGAAGGAGGGAGGGAGGGAAGGAGACAGAAGAGAGAGAAAAAGAGAGAAGAAAGGAGAGAAGAGGAAAGAAGGAGGAGGGAGGGAGGGGGAGGTGGAGAGAGAGAGAGAGAGAGACAGAGAGAGAGAGAGAGAGAGAAAAGTTAGAGGGATATGGAAATGCTCTTTCCACCATACTAGGGTGGTACAGTAGAAGGGGTTCTTGGTCAGTTTGGATTGACTATCTAGGTGACTTCTGAGGTGTCTTGACAGCCTATGTCTCAGATTTGGAATTCCAATCCAGATCTTTCCCATCCAAGCTTTCCCCTCCATGGCTCTGCCTTTCCTGAAAGCCCCAGGATGCTTGAGTCATGGAATCCCTGAATTGGATCCTTTGACACTTCCACAAAACAACAAGCTTCCTGTTGCCTTTCAAATTTCCATCACTAAGAGTGAAAACAACCTCAGAACAAGAAATGCAGACTAACTCAACTGCTTTTCCATTTCTGAGTAATAATGACAAAATAACGAGGTAGGCTTGCCAGCAGACAGGCTGGCAGCCTCTTCTTGGACCCTGTCGGGCAGCTGGAATCGAAGGAGACACATCTCAGCTCAGCCTGGATCTGGGGGCCTGCCTGTCGGGCGCTCTCCAGCAGCTGAGACTGGAAACGGGGAAGCCAGAGTGTGTTAAGAAAGAACCATTCTTTTTCTTTTCACCTTAGCACTTTCATTCTGTGCCTCCCTAGCCCTCGCCCCTTCTTCCCTTTTTCTTCCTCCTTCTTCCCCCATCCTTCACCCCTCCCCCTCTTTCTTGCTTATTCTTTCCTCTTCCTGTCTCCTTTCTTCCTTCTCCCCCTCCCCCTTCCTTCTTGATCCTCTTCCACTCATCCCCTTCTTCCCCTTTCTCCCCTTCCTTCCCTTCCCTCTTTCTTTCTTCCTCTCCTTCCTCCCTCTCCCTTCCCCCTGCTCCCTCCCTCCTTCCTGTCCCTCTCCCCAAAAGCTTTCCCCTTTGATTCTTAGAAGGCAATCGTTTGCTGTATATCACTAGCCTGTTTAAAAGGAGAGATGAAAAACAGAAGGAGAGCAACTTAATTGAACATTGCATTGTGTTCCACCGAAGGCAGCTGACCTCCTCCCTCCCCAGTAGGCCTGGTTCCATTGGGCTCTGCTGAATGCCTTAATTAAAGACAATGAGGGGCATTCCCTCTTCCCACTCCCAAGCCTGCTTTGCCAGGCTGCTGCACTGCTGGAGGCTGGCTAGGCAGTGCCAGACAACCCTTCACTAATGTGCCAAAGCTGCTGCTATGGGCGTGTCAGTGAGTTTACAAAGACGCATGAATCAGGTTTCCAGAGAGGTGTGTGTGTGTGTGTGTGTGTGTGTGTGTGTGTGTGTGTGTGTGTGTGTGTGTGTGTTGGGGGGGAAGGTTGCTGCTTCCCCCCCCACCCAGGCTTTTGACTGTTCTACCGAGGAGGTGTTGAAACAGGAGTCCAGGGTTCTCCTATCTTGCACAGTCCCCACCCTCAGTCCTCCTATCCCTGTTGGCTTTGCTTCTCAGTTATGCTTATAAGATGTTGAGCAGACACATTTGCTGCCAAGGTGATTTTTTTCCAAGCATACACCAAACAAAATGAAGAAGGGAAATCTGGTGGAAAATCATATGTATATGCATATCTATGTATATGTATATCCTGCATTCCAGACCAAACATAGCCAGGACACCTTTTGGCTCATCTGCTGTTTTGTATTCTCTCGGCATCTCCCATTAACATAGAACGGGAAGAGATTTGGGAACCTTGGGCAAATTCCTTTACCATCCTGAACCTCAGTCTTCCACAAAGGGGAGAGACTAGAAGATCCCTAAAGTTTCCTCCAGTGCCAATGTTCTATGGCACAGGCTATTGAATACAAGCCTTTCATTTTAAAGAGGAGACAACCAAAGCATAGGACAGGTTAAGGGACTTGCCCAAGGTCACACAGCTAATGTCTGAGGAAGGATTTGAACCCAACTCTTCCCAGCTCATACGGTGCCCTACTGACTACACTATGCTGCCTTTAACATTCTATTCTAACTTCTTTCTCAGGTGCAATATTCTATGTTTGAAGGTCCCTTCCAGCTCTGGCATCTATGTTCTAAGGTCTTTCCCAGCTTTGATATTTTATGTTCTAAGGTCCCTTCCAGCTCCAACCACTTTAAGTACTCATAATCTATGTTCTAAAGTCTCTTTTAGGTCCAATTTTCCATATGTCTCTCTAGACAATTGTGTAGGAAGTCTCTGCTTTTAGTCACAACAAAGCCTGCATCTTAAAGCAGTTTGTTGTGGTGAAATACTGACCTGACTTGCACAGTTGACTTTCATCTCTTCAGAATGAACAGAAACTGTCAAATGAGCAGGTAAAAGCAACAGGAAGTTGAAGATTTTCTTATGCAGGACTAGGTAAGTGGGGCAGCAAAAAGTGGGAGCTGACTGGAGGATGGCATGGACTTCAAGAGTTAATAGTGTTGGGGTATCTAGGTGGCGCAGTGGATAGAGCTCCCGCCTTGGAGTCAGGAGGACCTCGATTCAAATCTGGCCTCAGACACTTGACACTTAACTAGCTGTGTGACCTTGGGCAAGTCACTTAACCCTGATTGCCTCACCAAAAAAGCAAAGGGAAAAAAAAGAGCTAATGATGTTTCTAAAGCAACCAAGTCCTCCCAATATTCCATCTCCTGACCTCTTCCTTTGCACAGGCTATGCCCCATGGCTAGAGGACTCCCCTTCTTGGTCTCTGCCTTTTGGAATCCCTGTCTCTGCTAGGTTTAGCTCACAGTTGCCTCCTTCAAGAAACCTTGCCTGACTGCCATAGTTGTTAACACCATCACACAAAATTACTTTATGATTATTTGAATGAATCTTGTCATCTACTTATCCATGCATGTGGTGTATCCTCTCAGTAGAATATAAGCTCCTTGAAGACAGGGACTGTTTCATTGTCTTTGTATTCCCAGCACAGTGCCTAGCATGGAGTAGATACTTAATAAATACTTGCTGAGTTGACTCAAGAAGTAGCTTCAGAACTGTGAGAGTGTGACTTCCCCACTGGATGAAGGGATTTGGAAGACAGAGAAATTTGCTAGACCTGAGCTCAACACTAAGTGTTGAGGCAGTTAGTTGGAGTAGTGTATGGAATACTGGGTTTGGAGTCAAGAAGCCCTGGGTTTGAATCCTGCCATAGGCACTTATTGTGTGAACCAAAGCAAGTCACTTGACTCTTCTTAGCCTTAGTTTCCTTATTTAAAAAATGGGAATAATCTCTCTAAAAACATTATTTATTCTTTATAGATGCAATATATACACATATGTATATAGATAGATGGCCTTTCCAAACCTTACTTTACAAATGTTGGCTATTATTATTACTACAGCCCAGCAAGCTAAAGGTGGCAACTGGGATTATGTTGAGTACCTTTCCAAGATAATTGGGTGGCCTGAAGAAAAGCTCAGGGGAATTGGAGTGGGGACAGCCATGAATGATGCACACACACCCCCTTTCTTCCTTTGATTTCCCTGTTGCTGTGGCTTGATGTTTGTCCTTTGTTCTCAAAGAGGGCCATGACATCAGGAAGATGATGCCATGACTTGCAAGTGAATTGGATTACAATGAGGGAGGGCTGTGCAAATCACCAGCCTCACTTTCGCCTCCAGAGCCATCTGGGACCAGTGGCCAGATATAGATCAGGATGACTGGAGATGGCCCAGGATGCAGCGGGAGACCTTGGCATTTTCAAGCTAAGGTCCTTAACAGGTCTCAGTTTGACTGAAGCAGAGCCTGTTCAGTGATTAAGCTTTAATAAAAAATGAAGCAAAGAATGGACTGTTTAAAAAGAAATAGATCTGGGAAGGTTTCCGGCCCGAAACAGAAACAATTGCTATTTACATTAATTCTGAGCCAATCAGGGCCCAAACAATGACCAAGTAGGGCTTGGCCTGGGACCTGTTAAGAGGAAGGTGGAGTATAGTCTACACATTGCTATACATTTGACCAGGGAATGGTTTTGATTGATTTGGCCTCAACTTTCTAAGCAAAAGATCATAGATCTAAGGCCAGAAAGGAACTTAGAGGTCATTTTTTTTTTACATGTTAGGAAACTTAAGTGCAAAGGAGTTGATTTGCTCCAAGTCACACATTCAGTAATCCATAGAGGGTTCATCAGCATTAAGCAGCCCACTGAGGAACCAAGGATCGCCAGACATGGGATGGAACCTTCTCAAATAGCCAAAGGAGAAGCCAATCTGGAAGGGGGCAGAATGAAGGGACAGTGGAGGATGAAAACAGTTTGACAATTATTGTGATGATGATGATGATGATGATGATGATGGTGGTGGTGGTGGTGGTGGTGGTGATGGTGGTGGTGGTGATGATTCCCCTCAGGTTAGTTGATATGGTGATGGACTATATTCACAGGTAATTAGGTTTTAATGTGTTGAGAAGCTGTTAACACCCTTGTCTCCTTTTACAAGTATGAACACCTCCTCCTTGTGTGGGTGTAAGAAGGAAACAAAATCATTAGAGAGGAAAAAATGGGCCACACACTTACAGGGTTTGAAATAGTTAATCCCTAAAGACAAAGTTCTGTAGTTCTAGAATGTAAGTCAGGAGCATCCTGAGAAAGAGAAACTTGCAAGGGGGAAACAAAGCGATTTCCTTCTCCCCTCTCTCCCCATCTGCCATGGTATCTAACAAAGAAGCTGCTGTCCAGAAGG
This sequence comes from Vombatus ursinus, assembly GCF_900497805.2. Lineage (NCBI taxonomy): Eukaryota > Metazoa > Chordata > Mammalia > Diprotodontia > Vombatidae > Vombatus > Vombatus ursinus. The sequence continues at coordinate 11,516 of NW_020951616.1, forward strand.
AGATATCCCATCCAACAGTTATATAGTCAGTTCAAGAGAGTTCCAGGTGTAGCTGATGGAGCTAAGATGCCTATTCTGTGGACTTGGACAGAGATAGGAAGTCACTCAAGGCCAGAGGCAACTTCAAAGAGTGACTAGTAGCAGCTGAGAACAGAACCAGCTATAGATTCCATGAGAGATTTAGCCCTGACAATTATGAATACAGCTGCAGAGAGGATTCCTCCAGGATAGAAAGGTTTTTTCCTGGAGCTACATACAGTATAGGGGCTATGAGTTCCTATGGCCACACATGTATGCCCCACTACCATTATAATGCAAGTTTGTCTCATCTAAACACAGATGATATATGTATTTGTAGGAGCTTGTGCCCTAAGTTTATAAGGAGGACAATTTTTATAGCTATTGTTTTTATTGTACCATCTTGGTAAATGCCTTTGTTACAAACTAATTGTGCCTACTGGATGACTGTTAATTGGAAGCACACTAGTGGGGACTAATGAGTTATAATATTATGAATGTAGATCCACAGGGAACTGTAGGACCCCTTCCCCCATAGGGATAGCAGCTACCCTCTGGGGATCCAATTTGAGAGTGCCAGTGCCAAGTTGGGTGAGTAGCCTGGAGGGAAGGTTACAATTACCATCTTAAAATTTGATAGGTCAATAGATATATGATCTCATCCATGTAGATTTTTTCTCCAACAATGCAAATTGCAACCCATACAAGCCTTTTCCAGTGCAACACCCACAAAGTGTCTTCTCAACGGGTTTGTGGAATGCCTCAGAACTTCTCGGCATTGTGAGGGTACCCTAATTACCTCTTGATTTCAATGAATGATTAACCTACCTCCTCTTCTGGTCACACATTTCTTTGGTATCTTTTTTTTTTATCACTTTTCTTATGTGATTCTGTATTGGTAATATACTCCAGGCCCATCACATCTACAAAGTGTCCTGCCACAGAGCTTCAGGGATACTGCCAATAATCAGCATCATACTTACCGTACAACATTAGTGTCATCAAAATATCTCACATTGTTTAATTAGCTTACCATTTTTATAGAGGAATTTTCCCAGAACAGTTTTTTTTTTTTTTGGTCAAACATTTATTAGGCACCTATTATATACCAGGCACTTAAGTGCTGGGGATACAAAGAAAGACAAAAGATGGTGCCTACACACAAGGAGCTTGAAGTCTAATGAGGGGAATAACAAGCAAACAAACCAGCTAGATACAGGATAAATTGGAGATAATCAAACCCTAGAATTAAGGGTAAATGGGAAAGACTTGCTGTAGAAGGTGGAGTTTTAGCTGGGATTTGAAGGAAGCCAGGAGGCAGAAATGGGGAGGGAGGGAATTTTGGACTTGGGGAATGGCCAATGGCCATGCCCCACAATGGAAGATAGGGAGTCTTGTGTGATGATTCCCCAGGGATTTAAGGGTTCCAAGTGCTTTATAGACATTATCTCATTTAATCATCAGGACTCCATGAGACAAGCACTATAAAATATTATGGTTCCTCACTTAAGAGAAAATTGAGACTCTATGTGGTTAAGAGACAGTTGTGAAAACAAAAATGATCAGAAATGGGATTTCAGCCTAGGTGTCTTCTTACTCCAAATCCATTCTCTCTCCACTCAACCCAATTACAGATGAGAAAACTGAGGCTTAAAGAACTTGACCAGAGCCTTGCTCTCAAATCTAGGTCTCCTGACCCCAAACCCATGCTCAGCATGATGCTATGAGTTTGAAGGCACCTGCTAGAGGTTCTGGTTCAAGCCCCTGACTCTGAAGTCTCAAAGGGGGAAGTAAGAAGCCCAATGACACAAGTAAATTAGGAACTGAACTGGGGCTAGAACTCAGTCCCCTGACTCCCATTCTTTCCAGTTTACCAGCTAGGAAGGGTGTTGGGGAAGGAGAGAGGGAGGGGGGAAAGGAATCCATATCTATATAATAGAAGCCTCTAGGCTTCAATGGTTGAGTGGCCTCCAAAGTCATTTCTAACCAAAGCAGTGACTCTCTAGTATGTCAAAGAGCCCTGGACCGGAGGTTCTGCCACTAACCAGGAATCCTTTCCCTTCTCTAAACTCTTGAAAATGAGAGGCATGGGCTTTTACATCCTTTCCAGACCTAACATTCGATGACCTATTCAATTTGCCATTTGATGACCAATCAAGGAAAACCCTGAGCTCACTGAAAAGGGGGGAATTAAGGTGGTGGCTGATATCCCCATGGAGCCCTCACCGGCATTATCACTTACTAGAGCCATTTGACTCTGGAAGGGACCTTGCTGCTTTGTCCTACCGGAGACGTGGCTAATGTGGATGTGTGGAAGGAAATCAATAGCCAAGAGGGAAGAAAAGCAGAATTCAAGTTGAGAGGAAAGCACATGTAATTGAAAAAGCTAGGTCAGGTTGGTACTAAGGTGTCCATGGAACCCTAAAATCCAAAGGGTTAAAATGAGTGGAAGGATCAATGGCTAGTTAGAAATTCAGGACCGAGAAGCCCTTATGAGACCAAGAAGCCAGAATATGAAGAGTACTGGGAAGTCAACCACTTGCCTGACTCAACTGGATTTCCCACAGCTTTGCTTTTGCACCTCAACGGTATGGGTTCCCAGCCAAGCCTTTTCCTGACTCAGTCATCTCCATCAGTCCATGAGCTGATATACCTAACCACACTGAACTATGTTGACCCCATTAGCTACAGGTCCAGGAACTCCCTGGGAACCAGCAGGATATACTTTATCTCGAGGGCGCTCTCTGAGAAGGTCCACCTTTTTGCTTATTACCTTTAAATCTTTGAAGGCCCTGTGATCACAATCCTGGGGTGACGGGACAAGAGTTCTGACAGAGGGGAGACACCCACCTCAAGGTTTTGGACAGCAAGTGGACCTCAGGGAAGTCCTTACCACGGGCTGTTGACTTCCAATGACAAAGAGCAAAGTACTGCAGGGAGAGTGTTTGTTCAAGAAGGCATTCCTTAAAGACAGAACAGGGCAGGACTAGGGGCTGTCAGGTTCAAAGGAATCTGCCACAGAAAGCACTAGGAGGTGTGGGGCCCAGGGCTGACCTTGGGATATGGAGTGAAGGGACATCTCTAAGGGGCATGGGACCAGGGGAGTTATGTATTCCAAAGCTATCCCTAAGGGACTGCAAGACCCAAGCCTGTCCTTGGGGTAATCTGAGACCTCTGGGGCCCCTCAAGGACACAGGTTTCTAGAAAAAGCACCCCAGAAGATCATCCCCCCCAATCAGTAAAAGTAGGTTAAAATACATAGGGAATGGGAGCTTTGAAGGGGTGAGTAAACTGATCTGTGGCTCAGATAAGGACTCTATTCATAGACACAGTTAGGTCTCGGTCTGCAGCTAGGGCTAGAGCTCAGCCCACAGCCAGGAAATGCAATAGAGATCGATGCTAAGTCTATGATGCTGGCCTTCACGTCTCTAACCACTCCTCCAGCCTACCACTATGCTCTGTGCCCACTCTTAAACTGGGGGTCCATAGCAGTGGTACTTCCCCAGACTGTCTGTGACAGCAACATTGCAGATGGTGCTTGGTCTGGGTAAACCCAAGTCAGGTCTTGTAGTGAAAGGACAGATTACTGCACAGATGTAGAACTCAAGTCATTGAAGATTCAGTGTAAGGGGAAACCTATAAATACCCAGGCTCCCTTCAGTTGGGAGGGATTAACCACAAAGCAATTAGGGGAAAGCTGAAGAAAGCTTTCTCATTTGGAGAAAACATCACTGGCTTCCTGTAACACAAAGATTAAAGTAATGAATGGGCAGATTTCCTATCCTTTTCTTCCCCTGTTAGGGCGGCCATAAAAGCCCAATTCCACCCTCTCATTTTGCAAATGGAGAAGCTGGAGCCCAGAGAGCAGAAACAATTGGTCCTAGGTCACACAGTAAGTTGTGGCAGTGGTAGGACAAGAACCCAGGTTCTAGAACCCAGTGGTAGGACTAGAACCCAGGTTCTAGAACTAGAATCCTGATGCAAATCCAAGGCTCTTAACCCTACACCACTTCCCTGCTATAAAGTGGTCTCCCAGAAGAGCTAATTAAGAGTCTGTTACAACACCCAGACAGAAGCAATCCAAATTCCTTCACTGTGCTGACATTTGGTTGTAGTAAATAGTACTTGGAATAGGCTAGAAGTTTGCTTTTTATGTATATACAGACATTTTTACAGCCTGGAGTAAGGTACGGAGAGTCTCTTGAGTAAAGAGGGCCTGAGTTCAAGACTGGCCTCTGATGCATCCTGGCTGTGTAGCACTGGCCAAGCTGCTTACAAGTTACAGAACATTCCAGATCTGCAATGGTACAGGGAGATTCCTCACGAGAGTTCTCTATACTGGTGAAATTACAGGAAAAACAAAAATAAAATAGAATTATATTGTCCATATTAAGAAGGGCATTAACAAGCTAGAGCACATCCAGAAAATGTTCACCAGACAATGAAGGGTCTCTACTTCATATCATTGTGAGGAACAACAGTTGAAGGAACTGGGGATTGTTAGCCTGAAGAAAAGTCGGGGGACATAACTGTGGTCTTTGAATATATCTGTTAAGCTGTCACAAGGAAGAAGAAGCACAGTGGTTCTAAGCAGCATCAGAGGGCAAAATCAGGAGCAGTAGGTGGGAATTAAAGAGAGGTACATTTATTTCACTCAAAATGAGGACAGTAAATGTTGTCCAACAATAAAATGGCCTGTGTATAAGGTGTCAAGCTCCCGGTCTCCGGAAGTATTCAAGGAAAGGTTGGTTGGCTTTTTCTCAAAAGTGCTGTAGAAGCTGTTTACTGCCTTGAGTAAAGGCTGGAGCAGATGACTTCTGAGGTCCCTTCCAACTCCAAGACCATGATTCTAAGCACATTTTAGATCATATGCAGGAGTCACTGAAATCAATTGAGGATCTCCTTCCAGGAACACTATCATTAGGTGTCATGGTTTTATATGTTTCAAAAAGCAGAACATTTGGGTTGATGGTCAGAATGTGCTCATCTGTTACCATGTACTGTGGTGTATGCTTTAAATCTACCTTGATTTTTTCCTGTAACAATTCAGGTTTTGATTTGTACTTGCCATATTAGTTGAACTTTGACTCATTCCCCTGGCTCTCTCCCACCCCAACTTTGGTAATTTCTCCCCTTGACTATCCCCTCCTTCCACCATCCCAGATGTCCAACACCAGCTCTAGTCCTAACCCTAGAGGATGAGGTGTAGCCACCATGGCCCAGTTGGTAGCTCCACCCCCGCACCAAGCATTGGCTCAGCCTCTATCCTCATCTCCAGCACTGCCATTCCCATTATCGCTATTGAGTACATCCCATGCCTTGCTCCTACTCTAGGATGGGTTGAGGTAAGAAAGACCGTGTGCCCCAGTCCTGGTAACATATTTATTCACAGACATTCTCCAATTCCAGAAGCTCCCTTCTACCATGGATCTGTACTTCACTTTTCCACAAATCAATGGAAATCTTCCTGCTTATGGTTCCATGAACTCCCCAACCTGAAATCCTGGAATGGAGTTCCTCTCTTTCTCCTTTGGTCTGGCTAAAAGAGCTGGGATGCAATGGCGTGATTTGCCACTAGATGCCACTGTCTAGTCTGAAAGTTCATAGATGCAATCAACCTTAGAGATGGAAGGGATGGTCACTTTGTCTGACCTTCCACTGCAGGTAAGAATCTCCCAGTTAGGATTCCTGAGAGTTTGACCATCCAGTCACTGCTTGAATTCTCCCAAGAGCAAGAAATTCACTACCTCACAATGGAACCCTTTCCATTCCTGGACAGTTTTGGTCATCAGAAAATTCCTCCTTGGGAATAACATACACATGAAATTGGGTATAGAAATCTATCTTACCACACAGGAAAGTAAGATGGGAAAGGGACAAGAAAAGGGGGTGATAGAAGGGAAGCCAGGTTGAGGGAGGGGGTCATCAAAAGCAAAACACTTTTGAGGAGGGATAGGGCTAAAGGAGAGAGAGAATAAATGGGGGAGGGGGATAGGATGGAGGGAAATATGGTTCTCACGGTTTTTCCCTTTTGTTCTGATTCTTCCTTCACAACATGACTAATGTGGAAATATGTCTAATAGGACTGTACATGTATAATCTCTATCAGATTGCTTGCCATCTTGGGGAGGGGGGAGGAGAGGGAGGGAGAGAAACATTTGGAACTCAAAATCTTATAAAAATGAATGTTGAAAACTATCTTTAAATATAATTAGAAAAAATAAAATACTATCAAGTGGGGGGAAAAAAAGAAAATTCCTCCTTCTCTGAAACTGAAATCTATAGACTGCACTTAATTACTGATCCCAGTTCTACCCTCCGGAGCTACACAGATCACGTCTACTCTCTCCTCCTTATAGTCCCACAGTTATGTGAGACAGGGATCATTTGTCCATGCTCACCCCCTGCCTTCTCATCTCCAGTCTAATCAGCTTCAGTTATTTCAACCATTCTTTTATATGACATGATTTTTATACTTTTTACCATCTCAGTCACTCTTCCAGGTAGGGAATCTGCGACCTCGAGGCCACGTGTAGCCCTCTAGGTCCTCAAGTGCGCCCCTTTGACTGAATCCAAACTTCACAGAACACATCCCCTTAATAAAAGGATTTGTTCTGTAAAACTTGGACTCAGTCAAAAGGCTGCATCCAAGGACCTAGAAGGCCACATGTGGCCTCAACTAGACAGTCTAGTCTTTTAAAATTGTGGCACCCAGGAGGGACACAACACTTCAAATATGATCTGAGCACTGTAGAATATTATGTGACTATCACATTCATTCCTTCTGGACATAATCCCTTTAGTAATGCGGCCCATGAGTAGATTTACCGGGGGAGTAGACAGGGGCAGCTACTTTATACTATTGACTCAAATTGGACTTGTGGTCCACTAAAAACAGCAAATCCTTTTCCCATGGGCTGTCTTTCAAACCTGCTCTTCCTCATTCTAATACTTTAGAGATTGGATGGTAGGAGCTGGGAAGAGAAAGCGTCTTCATCACTTGTTTAAGGAGCGCTAAACCTCTCCCTCAGTGCCCCAGCACTTCAGCAAATGAGGTGGTGGAAGGCAGGGGGACGTTACTGGCCAGAGTGCCAGATTTTTTGCCTTCAGTAATAGGCTCTTTCACCTATTTCTGACTTATCCCAGAGCCCGGGGAGCTTCATGGCTCTCATCAGTAACAGGGCCCCTCATCTACATGTGGTTGCTGTGGCAGCAGCAGCAGAAAGAGGAGAAGGAGGGGCTCAGCTTTATGCTCATGTCTCCACTGGGGCTCAGGGTCAGGTTTTACAGGTCCCATAATGAGGGCTCGTTAGATAAGTGAGAACAACACACTCCCCACTGCATTGCAGCAGAAACAACCACCGCTAAGTCCTGTGTTCCACGCACCAGGGCTCCCACATCCTGGGTCTCTCACGCGGACCACCACCAGGAGATGGGGGGGGGGGGACTACAAACAGAAAACGAACAAAGACCCTCGTTTGATTCCCTCCTTGTCTTTGTGGGGAACTTTCTTCCAGCCCCTCGTTAGATTCAACTTAAGCATCAGTTTCAGTGACACATGGGGCCTAAAATGTAGCTGCCAAAGCCACGTCCTCCAATTATAATGGTGATAAATAGAGTTCTGGGCTAGCAGCAGCTAGCTCCCAAGAACGGCTCAGGATGTTAAATCAAGGGTTGGCAGACGCTTTTTCCTTGTCGTAGAAAGGAGGAAGCAAAGAAGGGATTGGCAGAGGTGGTGGAGCCTGTCAGAGGCAGGCAAGGTTTTCCAAAGAAAAGGAAATATTCAGGGAGTTCTGTGTGTGTGTGTGTGTGTGTGTGTGTGTGTGTGTGTGTGTGTGTGT
>NW_020951617.1:0-2407 GCF_900497805.2 Vombatus ursinus
GTGTGTGTGTGTGTGTGTGTGTGTGTGTGTGTGTGTGTGTGTGTGTGGTGCTACCCTTAGTCCTGGCTCCAGCCTCTGACTTCCAGCCACGCTAATAGTAATAATCACAATAGCTAACTTTTATATAGAGCTTACTATATGCCATGGACTGTGCTAAGCACTTTACAAATATTATCTCATTTGATCCTCATAATGATTCTGCTATGGAAATGCTATTAAGATCCCCATTTTACAGGTGAGGAAACTGAGGCAAACAAAAATTAATAGACTTGCCTGGGACCACACAGCTAGTAAGTGTCTGAGGCTGGTTTTGAACTCAGGTCTACCTAACTCCAGGCCCGGTGCTTTATCCATCATTGTAGCACCTAGCTGCCTCGATTTACCATCTCCCTAACAACTCCCTGGGACTGTGGGCTGTCTGCATCCTGCAGCCATTGCTCAAGCCTCATACCTGCTCTCCTGACTCCGTGCCTGATTTCTGACCTGTAGTTCTGTCCTGTTCTCCAGGTCCTGCATGCTCTTTGGCTGTCCTGGCCTGGATTCTTGCCCCTTCTCCATGATTCCAATTTTCAACTCAATTCCACAACCATTTAAGCACCTACTACGTGTCTGGCACTATGCCAGACGCCAGGGGCTCAAATGTAGGAATGAAGTAATCTCTGTCCTCAAGAAGCTTACTTTCTGTTGGGGGAAAGCAGTGCATGCACATATAAGTAAATACAAAACGCTTACATAGGGCATAAAAGTTAAGTTAGGGAGTAGAGGAAGAGCAGTATCAGCTGGTGACACTGGGAAAGGCCTCATAGAAGAGGTGGCTTCTTGAGCTAAGCTTTGAAGAGAACCAGGAATTCTAGAAGGAAAGCTAGGTAGCACAGTGAATAGAGCACCAGGTCTAGAATTGGAAAGAGTCCTCTCTCTGAGTTCAAATCTGGCCTCAGACATTTACTAGATGTGTGACCCTGGACAAGTCACTTAACCCTGCTTGCCTCAGTTTCCACATCTGTAAAATGAGCTAGAGAAGGAAATGGCAAACCATTCCAGTATCTTTGCCAAGAAAACCCCAAAGGGGGTCATGAAGAGTTAGACATGACTGAAATGACTAAACGACAAGGAATTCTAAGAGGCAGAGATACCCTGGAAGTTAAGTTGGGGGAAAGAAGGTAGGGGGTTATTAAGTGGGTTAGGAAGTATTTCTCTGAGCTACCAAAATGTGCTCCCCTTGAGGTGTCCCAAGGTCACAATAGCGTTAGGGATAAAAGAAACCTTTGAGTCTACCACCCCTCATTTTATAGTAGAAGTGACTGAGGGGGAAGGGAGAGCCACTTTGTCCAACCTTCCACCCCAGGCAACCGAGACCTAAAGAGGTCCCTTGACTTCCCCAGGGTCATAGCTAGTCAGTAAGTAGCTAAGGCAGGATTCAAACCCACAGCTTCCTGATTCTGAAACCAGCACTCAATCCATATGTCTCCTCTGAGAAAGAGCTTGGAAAACATCCTTGACCCCTCCAGTCACTAGTGTTACCTTCCTAAAAATTACTTTGCATCTATTTTGTAGATGCTATATATCTCTAAACGTGTCCCTTAAAAGAATATATGCTCCTTGAGGGTAGGGACTGTATACTTTTTTTCCTCGATATTCACAAAACCAAACAGAGTACCTGACATACAGCAGATGCATAATAAATATGTATCGATTGATCAGTGATCTTAAGAAAGGAGATGTTCTCCGAGGAAACATAAGGTTGGTACAAGTATAGTGAAAAGGCAGGAGAAAATGATATTTGAGGATCAGTTGAAAGAAATGATTTTTAGAATGAAAAAAGAAAAGAACAGAGACATGATAAATATATTCAAGTATTTGAAGGGCTGTCATATTGGAGCGAGAGATTAGAATTGTTCTGGTTGTCCCTGGGGCAAACATAAGATTAATGGATAGGGGTTGGTAGACTTGGGCTAAATGAAAGAAAATACTCTGCAAATAGTCGGGTTGTGAAATAAGGGGAAGCCTTGAGAGGTGACAGGTTCTGCCTCACTGGAGATCTCTAGGTGGAGGGTGGGTGACCATTTGTTGGCAATGTCATAAAAGGATTTTTATTCTGGAATGGGTTGGACGTGATGGCCACTAAACTCCCTTCCAATTCTGAGATTTCTGGCTTTTATGATCATCTTCCTCCAATGCAGATTGCGAGCCCTTGCTCCAAAGTCTTGGGAGGTGATCTTCGAGAGAGGCGCTGTAGGTGGAATAACTCTCCATCCCATTTAGCTAGCCTAGCCATAAGCCTTCCTGACCTTTACGAGGCTGGTTCTAAGAAAATGGACACTGTCCAGGAAAAAAAGTCCATATTTGAAGCCTTTCCAGCATTTGGATACTGGCCAGAGAAAGCTGGACTCAACACTGAGGTTCCTCC
>NW_020951618.1:0-2407 GCF_900497805.2 Vombatus ursinus
GTGTGTGTGTGTGTGTGTGTGTGTGTGTGTGTGTGTGTGTGTGTGTGGTGCTACCCTTAGTCCTGGCTCCAGCCTCTGACTTCCAGCCACGCTAATAGTAATAATCACAATAGCTAACTTTTATATAGAGCTTACTATATGCCATGGACTGTGCTAAGCACTTTACAAATATTATCTCATTTGATCCTCATAATGATTCTGCTATGGAAATGCTATTAAGATCCCCATTTTACAGGTGAGGAAACTGAGGCAAACAAAAATTAATAGACTTGCCTGGGACCACACAGCTAGTAAGTGTCTGAGGCTGGTTTTGAACTCAGGTCTACCTAACTCCAGGCCCGGTGCTTTATCCATCATTGTAGCACCTAGCTGCCTCGATTTACCATCTCCCTAACAACTCCCTGGGACTGTGGGCTGTCTGCATCCTGCAGCCATTGCTCAAGCCTCATACCTGCTCTCCTGACTCCGTGCCTGATTTCTGACCTGTAGTTCTGTCCTGTTCTCCAGGTCCTGCATGCTCTTTGGCTGTCCTGGCCTGGATTCTTGCCCCTTCTCCATGATTCCAATTTTCAACTCAATTCCACAACCATTTAAGCACCTACTACGTGTCTGGCACTATGCCAGACGCCAGGGGCTCAAATGTAGGAATGAAGTAATCTCTGTCCTCAAGAAGCTTACTTTCTGTTGGGGGAAAGCAGTGCATGCACATATAAGTAAATACAAAACGCTTACATAGGGCATAAAAGTTAAGTTAGGGAGTAGAGGAAGAGCAGTATCAGCTGGTGACACTGGGAAAGGCCTCATAGAAGAGGTGGCTTCTTGAGCTAAGCTTTGAAGAGAACCAGGAATTCTAGAAGGAAAGCTAGGTAGCACAGTGAATAGAGCACCAGGTCTAGAATTGGAAAGAGTCCTCTCTCTGAGTTCAAATCTGGCCTCAGACATTTACTAGATGTGTGACCCTGGACAAGTCACTTAACCCTGCTTGCCTCAGTTTCCACATCTGTAAAATGAGCTAGAGAAGGAAATGGCAAACCATTCCAGTATCTTTGCCAAGAAAACCCCAAAGGGGGTCATGAAGAGTTAGACATGACTGAAATGACTAAACGACAAGGAATTCTAAGAGGCAGAGATACCCTGGAAGTTAAGTTGGGGGAAAGAAGGTAGGGGGTTATTAAGTGGGTTAGGAAGTATTTCTCTGAGCTACCAAAATGTGCTCCCCTTGAGGTGTCCCAAGGTCACAATAGCGTTAGGGATAAAAGAAACCTTTGAGTCTACCACCCCTCATTTTATAGTAGAAGTGACTGAGGGGGAAGGGAGAGCCACTTTGTCCAACCTTCCACCCCAGGCAACCGAGACCTAAAGAGGTCCCTTGACTTCCCCAGGGTCATAGCTAGTCAGTAAGTAGCTAAGGCAGGATTCAAACCCACAGCTTCCTGATTCTGAAACCAGCACTCAATCCATATGTCTCCTCTGAGAAAGAGCTTGGAAAACATCCTTGACCCCTCCAGTCACTAGTGTTACCTTCCTAAAAATTACTTTGCATCTATTTTGTAGATGCTATATATCTCTAAACGTGTCCCTTAAAAGAATATATGCTCCTTGAGGGTAGGGACTGTATACTTTTTTTCCTCGATATTCACAAAACCAAACAGAGTACCTGACATACAGCAGATGCATAATAAATATGTATCGATTGATCAGTGATCTTAAGAAAGGAGATGTTCTCCGAGGAAACATAAGGTTGGTACAAGTATAGTGAAAAGGCAGGAGAAAATGATATTTGAGGATCAGTTGAAAGAAATGATTTTTAGAATGAAAAAAGAAAAGAACAGAGACATGATAAATATATTCAAGTATTTGAAGGGCTGTCATATTGGAGCGAGAGATTAGAATTGTTCTGGTTGTCCCTGGGGCAAACATAAGATTAATGGATAGGGGTTGGTAGACTTGGGCTAAATGAAAGAAAATACTCTGCAAATAGTCGGGTTGTGAAATAAGGGGAAGCCTTGAGAGGTGACAGGTTCTGCCTCACTGGAGATCTCTAGGTGGAGGGTGGGTGACCATTTGTTGGCAATGTCATAAAAGGATTTTTATTCTGGAATGGGTTGGACGTGATGGCCACTAAACTCCCTTCCAATTCTGAGATTTCTGGCTTTTATGATCATCTTCCTCCAATGCAGATTGCGAGCCCTTGCTCCAAAGTCTTGGGAGGTGATCTTCGAGAGAGGCGCTGTAGGTGGAATAACTCTCCATCCCATTTAGCTAGCCTAGCCATAAGCCTTCCTGACCTTTACGAGGCTGGTTCTAAGAAAATGGACACTGTCCAGGAAAAAAAGTCCATATTTGAAGCCTTTCCAGCGTTTGGATACTGGCCAGAGAAAGCTGGACTCAACACTGAGGTTCCTCC
>NW_020951619.1:0-6574 GCF_900497805.2 Vombatus ursinus
GGAGATGAGAGAGGAGAGAAGAGAGAAGAAGAGAGGAGAGAAGAGAGGCGAGAAGAAGAGAGGAGGGGAGAGAAGAGAGATGAGAAGAAGAGAGAAGAGGAGAAGAGGAGAAGAGAGAAGAAAAGAGAAGAAGAGGAGAGAGAAGAAGAAGAGAGGAGAGGAGAGAAGAGAAGGAGAGGAGAGGAGAGGAGAGAAGGGAATGAGCAAAGAGCAGAAAGTCCAGGCCTCTTAGATGCCCATGCCATCTGTGCCCCTGGCCCTTCCTGGGACATACAATGTCTGCTCTGAATTTCATTGGCCTCTGGTGACCGGGGTGGCCATTCTCCCACATGGCTGACTACAGCTCCCATCTCCATGTTGCAGTGGTGGTTCACAGAGTGGAATCTAAGTCCTTCCTGAGCCATGAGCTATTGGTGCAGATGCATGCCTCTCCCTTGCTCCTCGGGAGGACTTTGCAGGGCAGTGCCCTCTTCACACCTCCGCTGACTGGGAGTGCACCAAACGAAGTCAGCCCTCTTTGCTAACCATCACATTTGACTTTGCAGTCATTTTTGCCTGTTGCTGGAGTCTGGGCTATCTGGCCTTTATCTGGAATCCAGCTGGCTGGTCCTCCTTCCCTAATGGGGGCAGCTCTCATTCAGGGTGTGGCTAATTTTCAGCAAACCCTCTTTTGTTTGGAAATGACCCCGAACTGGATTTATGCTTTCATGGCAGAGATCTGCCAGACATGGGGTGTAGGGGAGATGGACACAGTGGACTGAGGACATGCACTCTGACCTTTGGATTCCCTATCAAGGAGAGGAGGCAAAAGGAAACAGCTTGTCCCCCAAAGCCAAGGATCCTCAGATCAGAAATTTAAAGCTGGAAGGGCCCTTAGAGGTCATGAAGTCCAATCTCCTTGTTTCACAGAGGAGGAAACAGGGCCTTCGACCTGTCCATGTGGCAGAACCGGGATCTGACCAATCCAGCATTCTGTCCACTATGCCACACTGAGCCCCAGGGGTGGGTGGGATGGTTCCAGAGTCTCTTTAAGCCTAGGTGAGAGGCCTATACCACCCAAACATCCCAGGATCCCGGAATAACCTGTCTATCCTTCTCAGTGGCCCCACAGACTGGGAGTTGGCCCAGAGGAGACATCTTTAGGGTCACTTCATGCATCCAAGATGGGGAGCTGTCTCTGGCTTTGAGGAGAATCTCGAAGAGGCTGTGAGAAGCCCCCAGAATCAATTAATTCTTCCTGATAGTTTCCCAGGCAGTGCATTGAGCCAGAACCAGAGGGGAGTCTTGGGTAAGGAATACCCAACTAGAACCCTGGACTTGTTCTGGGGACCTGGAGGAGACAACTCGAGGACTTTTTTCCTTAGGAGCAATAGGCTGCCTGGAAACCCCCACAGGCATGTCACCCTTTCGCTTACAATCACTTCCAAGCTTCCCGACCCAAAATGGTGTGAAGCTGCCAGAAATGCCCCCCGGAAACCCCGGAGTATGAGGGGAAAGTCAGATGAGAGTTAGGGCTATTCCGAAACCAGGCTCCTTAGAAGCCTTAGGCAGGGTGAGGTGATGCCAAGAGGCAGGCACAGAATCATGGGATGGGACAGAGTGCAGATGTCCTTGCCAACCTCCTCCATTGGTAGCAAATTGTTCTTGCCCTCAAAGCGCCATTTGTCTTTCCGTTGTTCTTGGTTCTGTTTCCTGAGCTCAAACAGAACAAGTCTATTCCCTTGAGCCCACATGATGGCCCTTCAAGTGCTTGAGCTCAGCTCTCCTGTCCCCCGAGCCTTCTCTTCTCTGGAACAAACCCCATCAGTCCCTTCCGCTGCTCTCTGTCATGGACTAGCTCCTTCACCGCCTCCCTCTGGAAGCTCTCCACCTTATCCCTATCTTTTTTTTTTTTTTTTTTTTTGCGAGGCAATGGGGTTAAGTGACTTGCCCAGGGTCACACAGCTAGTAAGTGTTATGTGTCTGAGGCCGGATTTGAACTCAGGTCCTCCTGAATCCAGGGCCGGTGCTCTATCCACTGCAGCTTATCCCTATCTTCAAACTGTGGTGCCCAGACCTGGATACCTAGGTGCTTCCTGTGATTGGGTGCAATGGATGCTTGGTTGCTGATTTACTTGACCGATAGCAAGGTGAGGTCTAAGACTCTGCCAACGCAAAAGCTCTGGCAGCTTCTCTGCACCCAGTACCGTGTGTGCTGTCTGAGGAGCCGCCTCGCTGAACATGGCCAGTGCCTGGGGAGGAAGGGGCCAAGAAATCACTGCTCCTTTGTAGGAAATAAAAGCCAGTGGTTCCCAGAATGGAGCCCAAGACTCCAGGGTACCAGGAGGACTACCACCTCTCACTGTCTGGACACAGCTCCTTGTTTCATGCAGCCTAAGCTCCCAATTACCATTTTGGCTGCCACCACACGTGGTTGACTCACACAGAACTTGTGGGCTACTAAGACTCCCAGATCTTTCTTCAACTTAATCTCTGTCTAGCCATACCTCCCCCAACCAGCATTTTTTAACTCAAGTGTAAGACTTTTCATTTTTCCCTTTTAGATTTCACTTTCAGGGCATCTAGGTGGTGTAGTGGATAGAACACCAGCCCTGGAGTTGGGAGGACCCGAGTTCAAATCCGGCCTCAGACACATAACACTAGCTATGTGACTTTGTGCAAGTCACTTAACCCTAATTGCCTCAAAAAAAAAAAGATATAATCAGGGAAAATTCCACTTTCTTAGATTAAGCCCATCAACATCTTTGTGTTTGTTGGTTTTCTAGTTTTTTTTTTAAATTTGCAAATTTGATAAGTATGTCATCTATGTTTTTATCTGAGTCATTGATCAAACAGCACAGGACCGAGCACAGATCCCCAGGGCACCACACTGCAAACCCCCTTAAAGGTCATGTTGAGTTATCCTCTGAGCTTGGCCGTTCACATAGCTCCAGTCCATCTAACTGCAATGTTGCCTAGCTGGCCTACTCTTCTCCACAAGAATTACCCAAGGGATTTGACCAAATGCCTTGCTAAAATCTAGGGGAACTATATTGACAGCATTCCTCCGATTTACCTGTTTGGTGACGTGGCAGAAAGGGCAAGATCAGCCTGGCATGAGCTGCTCTTGCTGAAGCCAGGTGAGCTCTTGGGGATCCCTGCTCCCCTTTCTGGGTGCTCACTAAGCATCCCTTTAATAAGGCAGCCTTAAAGCCAAGCTCACTGGCCTAGAGCACGTAGACTCTGCTCACTTTCTATTTTGAAAAATCCGACCATTTGTCTTTCCCCAATTCTGCCTCAGTTCCTCACAATCTTCTAACGTTTCAATTCAATTCAGTTCGAGTCAATCCAACAAGCACTTGTTACATGCCTGTGATGTGCCAGGTGCTTGGGATGCAAAGACAAACCCTTGCCTTGCTCACTGACAGCTTTTTGTTAGAACCCTGGGGTATAATCTGGAAATGTGTGCTCCTCAAGGGCATCTCGATGAGACAGCATGGCCTACTGGAGAGAGCCCTGGACTTGAGTCAGATAGACCTGGTTGTTTGACTACTGCCCTGGACACATACTAGCTGTGTGACCCTGGGCAAATCCTGTGCTATTTCTATGCCTCAGTTTCCTCCTTTATAAAATGAGGGGGCTGGAATAGAGAGCCCCAAAGGTCTTTTCCAGTTTGAAATCTGTGACCCTAGGATCAGGGGCTCCTCTTAGTCTTTTTGGAAAGATTCTGAGAAATTGAGAGGAGGGAGTGTATTCCAGCCTAAGCTTGGGACACTGCTTGCGTGAATGCTTGGAGGCCAAGTATTGAGTTCAAGGGCTCAGCTAGTGGTTTAGTTTGTGCAGAACAGACATGTTGTGAGGGGGAGTCAAATGGAATAAGTCTGTGAAGGGAGGTGGGAGCCAGAGTGTGGACAGTTCAAACGACAGTTCATGTTTTACCTGCTAGGCAACAAGGAGCCACCGAAGGTTTTTTTTAGTAGGGGAGTGACACACTCAGAACTGAGCTTTAGGAAAGAGTATTTTGACAACCTTGCAAGTGATGGATTGAAGAGGCAAGAGCCTAGAAGCTAGGAGACAACTTGGGAGGCTGCTGCAGCGGTTTGAACGAGAGGCATTATAGAGTAGTAGAGCAGCCACCATGCCAGTAGGGTCCACTAGTCTGGTGGTGGCCAGGGGAAAGGAGAAAAGAGAGCAGATGCCAGAATTAATAAGATGGGCAATGGATTGGGCATGTGTGTGGGGGTGGGGAAAGGGATGTGTGGGAAAAGGGGGGCAGGCCGTGGCTGCACCTACTGGGTGTGATTCTGGGAGAACAGCTCAGAGGTTTGGGTGGTTGGGTAGGAAACCGAGGATAGTAAAAAAGCAAGCAGACTGGAAAACGACTCAGGGAGAAAGACACCATTCAGGTCCTTCCCACTCGGGAAGGGCTGCACAGACGTCACTCTGTGTGGCTCAGCCTTCTCAAGCCCTGGCTCAGGCTGGGGGTGGGAGCTGGTGGTACTGGGGTGGCGATGGGCAGGTTGCCAGGCACTGTCTGCCCTTCTGGGTCTGCTTGGCCAATTGCCCCTGCTGCCTCATGGTGTTATTGTCTCTTTCTCTCTCCAACCCTTCCATTAGGGAAGTATGATATGGCGGGCCGGAAACGATCCTTTCCACAATTGATCATAGGGTTCTGGGGCCAGACTCAACCACAGGTTGTCAGATTCTACCACTCCTGAAGGCAGTAGTATAATTTGAAATGGATTCTCTGGCACGGGCTGAGGCTAAGTAGTTATTAATTCTTTGACTGAAGAAGGGAAATGAAGGCTCTGTCACCAACACATTTTTGTTTTGACAGGGATGAATTTCACTGAGGAAAGTGACTGGTATCTTTCAGAGGACAGAGGGGTGACGGGGTTTTGTGACTCATTTTCTCTCCTGTGCATGGCTGGCATTCTGGGTCAGGAAGCAACCTTCCCCTACTGGTGATCCGGCCCTACAGCGAAGCTCTCCCGGAGAGAGATGCATTGGGTGGGGACGACACTCCCCAAGGTGAGGGATTATTTTAGGAGGCTTCCTTCCAAACCTAACATCCAGAAGGGCATAGACAATCATTTGGCTAAGATGAGATGAGCCTATTTCTCTGGCCAGTCTAGAGAGAGAGGCTCTCAACAGGCTCCTGATTGAGCGAAACACATTCTCCGTTTGGGCCCCTGCTGCCGTGCTCTCCTCCCGTTCCCGATGGTCTCTGGGAGACCGTCATTCCTTATCTGTCAGATCTTCTCTCCTTATATGCTCTCCTTGAGGGCTCAGCCACTTTTGTGGCCAAATCCACATCTCCAGCCCTGACCTCTCTTTTGGCTACCAACCCTATATCTCTAACTGCTCTTTAAACATTTCCTCTAGAATGGACCATCATCATCTCAATCTCAATATATACAAAGCACAATCACACCCTTCCACTCCCATCTTGTCATGTCCCTATTTCTTTCCCAGTCATCCAGGCTCGATACTTTGGACTCATCTTGAACACCTCCTTTTTTTCCTCACTTCTCACCCACTTGGTTATTAATTATTTTATTCAATTTCTGCTTTCAAAACACTTCTGTCTTCTTTTCCATTCCCACTGCCACCACCCTGGTCCAGGACTCATCACCCCTTTGCCTCATCCAGAATCCAGACGAGGGCAACCAGGCTGGTGAAGGGCCTCGGGTCCATGCCAAATGAGGATGGGTTGAAGAAACTGGGGTTGCTTAGCCCAAATGAGAGGAGACCTGCTGGTACTGGGGTGGAGGTGGTGACAGTGGCTCATGGATGGGTAGGGCTATTTTCTGTAAGGGTCATTAACTTTATGCCTCTTGGCCAGAGCACAGAAGGAGGAGCCATTAAACTCAACAACACTGGGTGCAAAGTGCAGAGATCAATTTTGGTCTCAAAATGTCCTAACAAGTAGAGGTGTCCAAGCCAAAGGGAAGCGGTCTTTGAGCCAAGGCGGCGTGACCCTTTAGTGGGGTGATTGTAGATAAGCCAATTCTCATTCAGGTTTGGGTTGTGCCAGATGGCTACTGCCAACCCTTCTGGTTTGGAGAATCTAGGCCTAGTGGAGCTGGAGAGTTGCCTAGGGAACATCTAGCTCAACCCTTTCGTTTTATGAATGAAGAAACTGAGGCCCAGAGAAGTGAACTGGCTTGCCTAAGCTAGTCCATTGCAGAGCTGGGTTCTTTACCTACTTCACGCTGGTTCTGTTGCTAGGCTTTATAAGTCCTATCTGTCTCAGATCCAGTCATGACATGCAAGGCATAGCTGTGAAAATGACCCAATACCTTTCTATTGACATGTATAAACCTGTATACATGAAACTCCATCAAGAGAATTTGCATGCATGGGTTAGTTTGCTGGTGTGCACAGTCAAGCAAAGCGTTAGCTAAGCACATCTACTCCTTCATTCAACAAACACTCACTGAACGCCTACTGAATACCCAGTCCTGCCCTTGGTGATGTTAGGTGCTTGATAACTAGATGGTGGTGTTGGTAGTAATTATGATGACCCGGGAAGAGGAGATGAGAGAGGAGAGAAGAGAGAAGAAGAGAGGAGAGAAGAGAGATGAGAAGAAGA
>NW_020951620.1:0-1213 GCF_900497805.2 Vombatus ursinus
TGTATGTGTGTATACATGTATGTGTACATGTATGTATAGATTTGTATCTGTATTCTACATAAACAAAAGTTTTTTGAGATTTCCTCACTTTATGGGCATAAAAGAGGCCCCAAAAGCTTGAGAGTCACTGCCCTGATGGGATGAATGCTTCTTGAGAGCGGAAACAGTCTTGTTTACTTGTACTTCTATTCCCAGTGCTTAAAACAGTTCCAGGCACATAATAAGCATGTAAATAAACGCATTTTTAATTTATTCATTCATAAAATTGCAGTACAAATGAATACAACAGCAATGATAATAATGATGATGATGATGATGATAATGACGGTGATGATAATGATGATGATGATGACGATGGTGAGGATGATGATGAGATGGTGATGATGATGATGATGATGACTGTGATGATGATGGGCATTCCTTTCTCATTTGAGCCTCACCATCGTCATCATCATCATCATTATCATCACCGTCATTATCATCATCATCATCATCATTATTATCATTGCTGTTGTATTCATTTGTACTGCAATTTTATGAATGAATAAATTAAAAATGCGTTTATTTACATGCTTATTATGTGCCTGGAACTGTTTTAAGCACTGGGAATAGAAGTACAAGTAAACAAGACTGTTTCCGCTCTCAAGAAGCATTCATCCCATCAGGGCAGTGACTCTCAAGCTTTTGGGGCCTCTTTTATGCCCATAAAGTGAGGAAATCTCAAAAAACTTTTGTTTATGTAGAATACAGATACAAATCTATACATACATGTACACATACATGTATACACACATACACACACATATACACTACATACACATACATTTATGTGTATACTCATATATGTGCATGTATGTGTGTATACATGTATGTGTACATGTATGTATAGATTTGTATCTGTATTCTACATAAACAAAAGTTTTTTGAGATTTCCTCACTTTATGGGCATAAAAGAGGCCCCAAAAGCTTGAGAGTCACTGCCCTGATGGGATGAATGCTTCTTGAGAGCGGAAACAGTCTTGTTTACTTGTACTTCTATTCCCAGTG
Source organism: Vombatus ursinus (assembly GCF_900497805.2). Lineage (NCBI taxonomy): Eukaryota > Metazoa > Chordata > Mammalia > Diprotodontia > Vombatidae > Vombatus > Vombatus ursinus. The sequence goes on from NW_020951620.1 coordinate 1,048, forward strand.
CTTAAAACAGTTCCAGGCACATAATAAGCATGTAAATAAACGCATTTTTAATTTATTCATTCATAAAATTGCAGTACAAATGAATACAACAGCAATGATAATAATGATGATGATGATGATGATAATGACGGTGATGATAATGATGATGATGATGACGATGGTGAGG
>NW_020951621.1:0-12279 GCF_900497805.2 Vombatus ursinus
AGAGAGAGAGAGAGAGAGAGAGAGAGAGAGAGAGAGAGAGAGAGAGAGAGAGAGAGAGAGAGAGAGAGAGAGAGAGAGACAGCATAGCATATAGAGATTTATTGCTGAGAAATTACTACCCTGATTCTGAGGCCCAGCAAGACAGGCACACTTCCCCTTTCCAGGGTCAGCCAGATACGAGGGGAATCACTCCAGCCCCCAAAACATCATGATACCTTTCTGTTCTGCCATCAGTTCAATAAAGCTTGTAAAAAGTAGACCTCTTGATTAGGTCCTTGGTTAGTAAGCTATTTCTTTGTTTTGAGGCTCATTTCCTTCATCTAAAAGCTCTCTTGAGAAGAGCCCTAGAGTTTCCCTAAGGAAGCCAGAGAATTTGAAAAGGCATTACATCCTATTTCCCGTTGGATGGGAGATGAGCACATTCATAGTGGATCTAGTCCTCATGGGAGTCAAGTGCTGACTCTTACCTCTGAAGAGGCCTAGCTCTTCTTTTCATCTCCTTCTTTCAAACATTCTACTGTCTACAATGAAACTAGATAGCAGAAAGCAAGAGACAGATGGGGCTATAAGCGACAGGCTACCTATTAGGGGTAGTTAAGGTCAGAACAGCTCCAATATTCAGAGGTGGCCCTAACAAAGTAGATAATTGCTAACATCTAATCTGGTTAATGTGCACCGTATGAACCATCAAGCTGAGGAATGCAGGCAAAAAACAAACAAACAAAACAACCAAAGCAACTCGCTGTAGGCTGAAAAAATTCTCTTCTTGACTGTCTACACAGTCGAGTCAGACTTTTTACACATGAATTAAGTTACTGAGTCTCATTTCCCACTTGGGCCTTACAGACATGGCCGAAGGCAAACTTTGAGGTGAGTGTCATTCGTTGTTGTTAAAGAGAAATGAGAATTTTCAGGGACTTTTCCTTTCCTGCAGCTAAATCCGTCTTGAGGCAGCTTCTGAAAGTAGACCCTGCCCACAGAATAACAGCTAAAGAACTGCTTGATAATCGGTGGATAACAGTGAGTTATGGTGTTATTTGTTCTTACCCATTTATCGGAATTGGATTCTGTAGCCTTGTATATAGTCTTTTACTAAAATAGCCGGGTGGTTTTTGTCTTCCAAAATTTTATGAAGATAATTAATTCAATTCAACAAGAATTTATTCTGTGCCAACTCTGAGCTGAGCTTTGTGCTCAGCACGGGGACAGAACAAAAATCGAGAAGGCATAGCCCCTGCCCTCCTAGTGTCCACGGCTGACTAGGAGGCTACTTCATGTGCACAAGCAGCTATAATACAAAATGATGAGATGTGATAAGTCCATGAGGGAAGTTCAATCAACTCAGTCATCAAACATTTATTAAGCAGCATGATGTCCTAGGCGCTTTACTAATGACTAGAGATCAACAGGCAAAAGCCTGCCCTCAAGAGGTTTACATTCTATCAAGGGAACAGGTAGATTCATATAGAGCGGGATCTAAAGGAGATATGAAGCAGATACAAAGCAATTTTTCAGGGGGAACTTGCTAGCAGCTGGAGGACTAGGAAAGTTTTCATGGAGTAGATGGCACTTGAACAGTCTTAAAAGAAACTAGGGATGCTGAAAGTTACAGGTGAGAGAAACCACATTCAGAGGATGGGGAAACAGCTGGTACGAAGGCGTGGAGAGAGAAGACGGAGTATGATACGTGATAAACAGAAGACCATAAGGGTGGCTGGACGACAGAGCGCATGAAGCGGAATTATGTGTAATAAATCTGGAAAGGTAAATTGAGGCCACCTTATAAAGAGCTTTTTAGAATAGCTGGGTGGCACAGTGGATAGAGTGCCAGGCCTGGAGACAGGAAGGCTCATCTTATTGAGTTTAAATCTGACTTCAGACACTTACTGGCTTTGTGACCTTGAGTAAGTCACTTACTCCTGTTTGCCTCAATTTCCTCATCTGTAAAATGAGCTGGAGGAGGAAATGGCAAACAACTCCAGTATCTCTGCCAAGAAAACCCTAAATGGGATCATGAAAAGTTGGACATGACTGAAAAATGACTAAACAACCCCAAAGAGCTTTGAATATCAAAGAGAAGGCTTTATATTTCATTCAAGATGTGACAGAGAGCCACTAGAATTTATTGAGTAGGCCAGTGTCATGGTCAGATCTCCATCTTCATCAAATCAATCTATCAGATGTGTGGAGGGGTGAGGGTGAGTCTTGAGGCAGAGAGACAAATTAGGAGACTATTACAATAGTGCAGATGAGGTGATGAGATTCTAAATGAGGGTAGGGGCCGGATGAGTGTAGAGAAGTGAATGTGTTCAAGAGATGTTGTGGAGATAGAAAGAGCAAGATTTGGCAACTGATTGGATATGTGGGGTAATAGGGAGTGAAGAGTCAAGGATGACACCAAAGTAGTGAACCTGGGTGACAAGATGGATGCTAGTGTCCTGGAGAGTGAGAAGGAAGTTTGGAAGAGATGTGGGTTTTGCAGGAAAGACAATCTGATCTGTTATGTATGTGCTGAGTTTGCAATGCCTACGTGGCATGCAGTTTGGAACATTTAATAGGCAGTTGGTAACACAGGAATAGTGCTCAGGAGTGAGACCAAAGATAGAGATGTAGATCTTCCTGTTATTCAGTCGTTTCCGGTCACGTCCAATTCTTTGTGACCCACCATTTGGAGTTTTCTTGGCAAAGATACTGGAGTGGTTTGCCATTTCCTTCTCCAGCTCATTTTACAGATGAAGAAACTGAGATAAACAGGGTTAAGTGACTTGCCCAGGGTTACACAGTCAGTAAGTGTCTGAGGCCAGATATGAACTCAGGAAGATGAGTCTTCTTGACTCCAAGCCAGGTACTCTATCCACTGTGCCATCTAGCTGCACTAGAAGCTAGGAATACTCACCACTTAGGGAACACTAAAACAACACTGGAAAACAATATGGTTGAATTATTTTAATACCTCCCTCATAAGGCTTATTTGGTTATCCAGATATTTCTTTGGAAATATTTCCATATCATTCATTGCAATTAATGAAGCAAATATTTATTGAGTGCCTGATATCCAACAAGCCTTTGAGTAGATGCCATGAAAAGAGGGGGATAGGGTTGGAGAAAAAGGAGTAAAATACAAAGAAAATAGAAGATTGATTCTCATGGGAAATTTGAGGTCTGTTTGGGGAAAAAAAACTTACATCCATGAAGTGATGTTAAAATAGTCATAAAACAAAAATAAGCCATTTGTCATTTTCACCACAGCATATTTATGTCTCAGCTATTTCTTTGGACTTGGTAAAAAATACTGTCATCTCTATAAAGGTGATGCCACAATCTCTATTTCTAGCATCAGCCATCTTCTCAAATTCCAGTTCCGTATCCTGATCCCTTTAAACCTCAGTTTCCCAATGTGAGTTTGGCTCTTTAGACTTGCTTCTGGCTTTAAAATCTCCATGTTCTGACTTCTCAGGTTCCTTCTAGCTTTGACATTCTGTGAGAGTAAGATTCTTTGAATTCCAATTGCCTATTGGGTTGTCCTTTCATCTCCTATACCATGACAGGAAGAGAATCAAGCCCCATGGTGGGGCAGGCAACATAATGCAGTGGAAAGAACATTAAACTTCATTCTAAATTGATTTTGCTACTCGCTATTTTGCTTATTTTTATGTTTCTAGCACACACTAGAAATATGTTGTCATCACAATTTTGGTTTGCGCTTTTATTGTGGGCAGCCTGGTTACCTTCAGGATACTTCTCTAGTGAAAGCACCACCCTGCTCTGGTTGTGCTAGAGGTGCATGGTAGAGGACTAATGTGGAAGAATCCAGCTTTGATTCCTAATGGACTTCTTGTTTCCCAAGATAAGGCAGGATTAGTTTCCTTGAGGCCATGGAGTACTTCATTCAGCTTTTATACATGGGAAGTTTGTATGAATAAAAAAAAATCCTCACTTGTTTCTAGGTTACAAATGACAATGATAAATGGAGAGCCTTAGGAACCTGAGTTAGTCACTAAGGAAATGCCATCATGTTTGTAGTGTTCTTGGCCATAAGGAACAACCCCAGTTTAACATCATACAAACCTCATATTTTTCTGTAATCTTGGCACCCCTGGGTTATGTATTCATGACAGAATCATGATCCTCTGGATTGAGTACATAATTTAGACCTATCTCCCATGAATTGAGTTTGTTTGCCAACTGAAGGCTTACAGACAGGTCTGGCGGGGAACTGTCCAGAGCCTTGCAAATCCATAGCTCCCACTTTCTTTCCTCTGAATTTCCCAAATAGCCCCTAAGACTCCTAAATTCCAGAAATTTGATTCTTTTCTCCATGAATCGCTGAACAGTGGTTCATTTATGTCCCCCAAACTACCAAAGACTAATTCTCTTAATAATAAATTCATAAAACGTATAAACCTGCCTTTCTTTTTCCTGAAATGCAGGAGCCTTTTGAGACTGCTTTAATCAAAAGCCCAATACTATGTAACTGTACATAGACCCACTACTGGCTCCTCTCCCAACTTACACTTTCTCTGGCACATTGAGTCCAGAGGGTAGCTACTACCTCAAGGTTTCAGGGCCAAGTTATGGGTCCCAACTCCTGAAAGTGCAGCTAACAAACCACTACTGGTGTACTTCCAATTAATAGTCAGCTAGAGGAAGTGAGGTGTCACAGTGGGTAGAGTGCTGGGCCTGGAGTCAGGAACATTCATCTTCCTGAGTTCATCATTTCTTTTTTTTTTTATTTTTTTTTTGGCTAGGCTATGGAGTTACGTGATTTGCCCAGGGTCACATAGCTAATAAGTGTTATGTGTCTGAGGCCAGATTTGAACTCAGGTCCTCCTGAATCCAGGGCTAGTACTCTATCCACCACGCCACCTAGCTGCCCCATAATCTTCCTGAGTTCAAACCTGGCCTCAGACACTTATTAGCTATGTAACTCTGGGCAAGTCACTTAACCCTGTTTGCCTCAGTTAAAATGAGCTGGAGAAGGAAATGGCAAACCACTGCAGTATCTTTGCCAAGAAAACCCCAAATGGGGTCATGAAGAAATCAGACATGACTAAAGCAACCAACCAACAGGAGGTATAATTAGCTCCAAGTATTACCTATCAAACATTCCCACCACAAACCTGGGGTTCACTCTCCCACAAATACACACAGCACCTGTGGGAAGAGTAGTGAGACACAGGTAGGAAAGGCATGTGGCAAAGGCTACCCACTCCTTGGAGCCGGAAAGTCTTTTCTTTCCTGTGGAATCCTCACAAAGCTGCCTGAGCTCAACATCTCTTCTAGGCAGGTTTCCCAGCTGGGCTCCCAGGATCTGCTACTGACAGGACACAGCAGCTCTCATGAGGACAATCCTGGCTCTCTTCTACACTGCCAGGTGTCACTCCCCTTCAGCCTCAAGTGACTGACCCTCTGTATCTAGGTCTGTCTGGATTTATGCCTCTGCTCCTTCAGCTGTGTTTCAGACTCTCTGGAACTCACTCTGTAACAATGCTTTAGGAAAATGAACCCGAGGAACAGGAGTTGGAGGGGGTGAAGTGAGAAAAGTCCCATCTCTCCCCAAGAGATGAAGAGCTGGATTCTTCCCTGACTTCTTGCTCCTACTTCAGCTCACCTGAACTACTGAAATGCCAACTCTCTCTAGGGCTTATCAATTTAAAGCTCTATAAGGACATGGCCAATTTTTGTTCCTCCAGCAAGTTATTTCTTTTTCATTCATTCACTTCCTAATGTGATAATGAAGTTGCCTTATTAAAATGCTCATCATCTGTGTTTGCATCCTATGGCCACTGGAATGGGACACTGAAACTTCCTCCTCCTTCTCCTCTCCCCTTTACATTTAAATTGCTACATAGATGTGGTCGTACTGGGTTTTTTAAACTAATTACTGTAAAATGTTTGCCTAATTAAGCCATTGATCTTGTCTTGCCCTATTTCTGAATGCCTCCCTTCATAATATATTTTCACTTAACATCCCATCTTAAAGGAATAACTTAGTAGCATTAGGGCAAGGATGAATGTGTTCCTTTGGTAGATCAGGAACGTGCTACAGGCATAGTATACCTAGGTTTCAGCAAGTCTCTCATGTTATTCTTGTGGACAGAATGGAGAAATGTGAGTTGAATGCTAGTATAGCTAGATGAACTCAGGACTGGTTGAATGACTAGACCCAGAGTTGTCATTAATTGGTTAACATAAACTTGGAGTTAGGTCTTTAGCAGAGTGCCCCAAGGATCTAATTTTGGCCTGTATTCTTGTTATGTTTGTTTTGTTTTTTAGCATATCATGTTTCTTGTGACTGTGGCCTTAGGGAGGTCACTTTACTGCCTTGAATTTTTTCATGTCACATGAGGATGATAACCCTTAAATACTTGCACTACTTGCCTCAGAAATAGACCTCACATGCTACTGTGTCTACAATCTCCTAACAAATGTATTATGCAATATTGTTTATTGTGTCTATATGAGTATTTATCTTGTCCATCCATTCAATGAAGATGAGGAAGATACTTTTTCTTCTAAACTTCATAACATCCCCAGCACTGAGAACAGTGACTTGTACACAGAGGCTTAATGGGCACTAGTCTGCTTACCCCACCTCACAAAAAAAAGACCATCAAATTTCAGTTGCTCTTCATTTCCTCTAAGTAATCCAAATTAAAACTGGGATCTAAAGCCCTCTGCAGTCTGACTCCAACTTATCTTTCTAGCCCAGATTCAGAGAACTCTCCTTCACTCACTCTCTTCCAACCAAACTCAACTCCTAGTGATTCCCCAAACTCATCATGCCTCCTCATCTCTGCCTTTCAAAATGTTTATCTTCCTCCATGGATCACCTCCTTCCCTGATCTCCTAGCTGTAATGCTTCAAATTTTGTTTGAGCACATTGTCTAGACCTCTGTTTTGCCGCTTTCACACCCTACTTTAGTCAGTCAGCAAACATTTAATAAATGATGGGTCAGGCACCATGCTAAGAGCTAGGGATACAAAGAAAGGCAAAAGACCTCCCCTTCTCTAAGGAGGTCACAGTCTAATAGACTTATAGCAGACATGTCCAGTACACAGCCCCTAGACTGTATGCAACCCAACACACCCCAAGTACAGACAGAACCAGATTAAAATGTAATTGGGGAAAAACTTAACAAAATAAATTAAAATTCAATAAAACATAGATAATATTGCATTTTAAAACTAAGTTATTATACAGTTACAGAGATCCTTCTCATAGTCTAGTGGCCCCCATTTCTCTGTGAGTTTGACACCATTGCTTTTTGGTATACTTATCTGTATACATGTTATAGCTCTGTACCCCCCCCCCCTCAAAAATAAAACCCTTTCCCAGTATAATATGAAGTTTCTTGATTGCAGGGACCATGTCATTTTTGTCTTCATTATCCCATTGCCAAGCACAGTGCACAGTGTAGGCATATATTGTTAACTTGCTAGGATCAAATGGGGAGTGTGCAAAATGATTTAAAATGCTACCAAAATGTTAACTCTCATTTTTGCTTTGTACTAAGCTATTTTGACACCAAATAATTGCCCAAATGAGGTAACAAGCAGTCACTGGCAAACCATAGTAAGCACACTTATAGTTGTACAAAATCCCAACTGTGACACTCCTTTTGAGCTGGTTTGCCTAGAGATTTCTCTGTTGTCAGCTGAAGACAATGCATGGCTTGGGCCCACAGGCTATGCGAGCGATTACTGAGGAATCATTTAATCGAAGTTACTAATTAATGTAATTCAGTTTTGGGCTTGGATGATTTCTCCAAATTTCCCGTCTCTGGAACCTTTATAACAATTTGTTGCTGTCCCTCTATGGGCCCCTTTGAATTATCTGCTGCGGGAACAATGTGCCAGGAAGCGTGCGCTGAACACGACTACCCTCAGGAGTTCAGTGTGTGAAGTTTAGAAGAACATCGCCACTTTGCGAACTTCTAAAAGACAAAACCCTTTGCTTAAATGTGTACAGCCCCGCGATGTACACTTCAGAGTCTCTGTTTGAAATAGTCCAAAGCAAACATGGCAGGCCTCTCAGAGGCTCCCTGCTCCAAAGCCAACCTTTCCTGATGTAACAACTCACACAAAATGTAGCGCCATCTTTCAAAGAGCTCCATCGGATGAAAGATTTCCATCATTTGGTTGATGTTTTGTGCATTTTGTAATGTGTTATCTGTAACCAAGGTGTTCTAAAGAAAGTAATACAAAGTGTGCGTGCATATAAATGAATATGACAGAACATGGAAAAAAGCTTCCTTGTATTTCTGAAGGTCAGATTCAGGAAGGACTTGCCCTTCAAAGCTTGTTGACCCCCATTGGCAGGATGGCTAGGATTATTTTCTCTGATTTAGTTCTTGTTCACAACCACTGAGTTTTTTTTTAATCACCACCCCACCCTCAGTGCTCCAAGTCTCCTAACTGATGTCTCCACTTCCATGTACCACCACCTCCTGTTCCCTCATCCTTCCTACCCTGTGCCAACAGATTCGTCTTCTTAAAGCCTAGTCCTTCCAGGACACCTTGCTCCCTATAGGATCAAGTCCAAACTTGCCAGCCTGGTATTTGTCAGTCTGTTCTCTGGCCCCTTCCTACCTTTCCTGTCATATCTCCCACTAAACCCTATACTCTAGGTAGACTTGAGTGCTATTCCCATAATATCCCCTACTCTTTCCCATCCTTTGCCTTTGTTCAAGCTGCTACCTCTCCATCTCTCTCTGTTACAGTCCTTTTATACCAGTTCAGATGCTATTTACTCAAAGTATTCCCTGATCTTCCTTGGTAAATAATATTTTCTTCCTTTAAATTCCTATAGCACCTGGTTAGACTTCTTATATGGCTCTTTTCACATACTGCCTCATTTTATAGATATTGTTCCTACTAGACCGTGAGCTCCTTGAGAGCAGAAATCCTGTCATTCATCTCTGTGTTCCCTGTGCTGCCAAACATAGTAGGGGCTTCATAAAATGAGCATTCGATCAATCAGTGAATTATTCCACCCATGAAAAAAAAAAAACAAATACTAAGAATCCGTTGTGCCTCGCACTAGGGAAAATGCAAAGTTTAGATTAAAAATGATTCCCACTCTCATGGACCTCATAGTTTAGAAGGATAAGAGAGCCTAGTTGCAAGCAAACTAAACTTACAGTACACAATAATGTACACTAGAGCCATGAGGTTTAGAATGATAGAAAGGATAATTATAATAAACTGCAGGAATCAAGGAAGGCCTCTTGGAGGAGGAAACCCAAGTTGGGTTTTGATGGATTAGAAGGAGTTCTAGTAGCTAGGAGCTGCTGGGTGACATGGTGAATAGAACACTGGAGCTGGAGTCGGGAAGACCTGAGTTCAAATCCCACCTCAGACACTTACTAGCTATGTGACCCTGGGCAAGTCACTTTACCCTGTTTGCCTAGGTTTTCTCATCTGTAAGATGAGCTAGAGAAGGAAATGGCAAACCACTCCAGTATCCCTGCCAAGAAAACCCAAAATGAGTCATGAAGAGTTGGACACAACTGAACAACAGGAGTTCTACAGATCAAAGAGGGAGGGAGGACATTCTAGGAGTAGGTAACACTTGAGCATGAAGGTAGAACAGCAAATAATGCAATTAAGTTGTGCAGAGCTTGCAGAAGGGAGTGATGTGAGATAAGACTGAAAATGGAGGGTGGTACAAAATCAGGGAGGGCTTGAATGTTAGACAGAGGAATATAAACCACCTGGTAGGCAAAAAGGAGACCTAAAAAGAATTTTGGACAGAGGAGGGACATGACTAGGGATCACCCACTGGTCAAACATATTTTCAGTAGCAAAAACCTGGGTTCGAGTCTCAGCTCCAGTGCCTACCTACTCTGTGCCTAATGACAAGTCACTTAACCTCCCTTGATCTCAGTTTCCTGTTCCGTAAAATAGGGAGACTAATGCTTATACTACCTACCTCACAATATTGTTGTTGAAAACCTTAAAGCATTTATTCATCCCTATATGCCCTTCAGTGACTGCTATAGTAGATGTTCATTAAGTGACATCATTGGTATTATTACACTGAGTGTATTCAATGCCTCACCAACTTCCACTATCAACACAAGTATTCCATGATTCAAGGGACCGTGCATCTAAGCAAGAGTGGTGAGAGCCTAGTGTTGGCAGAAAACATCGTCAGAACCTTGATGTCAACCCCTGAGTCACAGATGTTAAAAACAGCACTTGTGATTTTACTTTAAAGAAGTAGGATACACAATACCATCTTCCAGCAGTTTTTAAAATGTATTGTTAATGCTCTGATGCTTATATCAGAGTGCCAGCAGGTTGCAAGCTCGGGCAGGTCTTACCAAGCTGAAAAGACTTGGAGGAAGGGCCTGGCTGGATCTGTATGTCTGTGATTGTAGAATTAGTCTAGCTAAGTTCAGAGAGCCTCATCACCAGAAGGATGCTCATGACAAATGTTCAGAAAGGCCTAGAGCATGATTGCTCTGGTGGAAAAGGTACAACATTGAAGAAATGACATATCTGTGAAATATCAAAGTACAAGTAGTTGAAGTCTTTCTTTAAATTGTGCTTTGTCACTGACCTTGGTCCTAGATTTGCTACTCTAGAAAGAGTGTTGCTGTTCAGTCATTTCAGTCTTGTCTGACTCTCAGTGACCCCATTTGGGGTTTTCTTGGCACAGATATTAGAGTGGTTTGCTATTTCCTTCTCCAGGTCATTTTACAAATAAGGACACTGAGGCAAACAGGGTTAAGTGACTTGCCCAGAGTCACACAGCTAGTGTGTGTCTGAGGCCAGATTTGAACTCAGGAAGGGAAGTCTTCTCTAGAAAAAGCACTTCTCTTCATTCTCAAGGATAAACTCCTATTGTCAATAATAGATTAAAGGACAGTGTAATATAGTGGAATGATCCATGGATTTATAGTCCATGGACCCAGGTGCGGATGCCAGTTTTTCGAATTAGTTCATATGGGACCTTCACCTCGTGGGGTTTCATTTTCCTTATCTACAAAAGATGACAGAGAATGATTGAGCTCTAAAGTCACTTCCAGATCCAAAGCCCTTGATCTTACATCATTTTCCATATAATGCTAAACATTCAAAACCTTAAATTCTCTATAAGGTCAAGTTATAGGGAAAAAAACATTTTTCTCATCATGAGGAAAAGTGATGGAATAGGCAATTTTTAGGTAAATGCTTTGAGATACTGACCTTTGCAAGCTGCTCTGGGTCTGTCACCCAGGAGGGCAGATATGCACTTGTTGGAATAAGGGCATCTGTTTTCTGAACGTCCTCGAAGCATCTAGGTCAGCCTTCAGTTATCTCCCATCTACACACCTTGAGAAGATTGGTTCAGTTCTTGGAATACAGATGCTTCAGGATGGTTTTAGAAGTCCTTTTGGGTTCAGGACTCAGAGTATCAGCTCCAGATTGACTTCTGAGCCAAACTGACTTCCTGAAGGTCCCCTAGAGATTGACTCTTAGCAGATTCAGAAAAGGCAATCCGTATCCAGCAGACTCTTCTTGGTCACAGCTTGCTCTCTCAGGAACTAGAATGATCCTATTCTTTTGTGGTAGGAAATCAGGATGGCATTGGCCAAAATATTCACACACAGACTGGGATTGTGCTGTGCCTTCTGCTTTTGCTTTCAGCTCTATTGTGTATTTATCTTTGAATCCAGAAGGTAAGTGCTGGGTTCCACTGATGTTAAGGTGGTTCTGCCATTCCTACACGTTGCTTTTAAGGATTCTTCTCTGTTCCTAACTACTTGCTTTTTGAATGTGTAGTCAGTGATGAGGCAATATTCTGCCTTGGGAACCTGTCTTTCCATATAATGACCCTAAAAGAAAATTTGCTAAATTGTGTGAATAATAATAATAACCGGCATTTTTTACAAACATTATTTCATTTTATCTTCACAGCAATCCTAGGAGATAGATGCTGTCCTCATTTTATAGATGAGGAAACTGAGACAGTGATTAAGCAACTTGCAGTCACTTGAAGGCCTGAGTTCAAATCCCACCTCAGACACTTACTTGCTATGTGACCCTGGTCAAGTCACTTAATCCTGTTTGCCTCAATTTCCTCATCTGTAAAATGAGCTGGAGAAGGAAATGGCAAACCACTCCATTATTTTTGCCAAGAAAACTCCAAATGGGGTCACAAAGAGTCAGACATGACTGAAACAACTGAACAACAATAGCAGTAACAACATCACATACACACATAAATATGTATGTATGTATGTGTGTGTGTGTGTGTGTACCCATAAATATATAAGTGTAAATAGTATA
>NW_020951622.1:0-12277 GCF_900497805.2 Vombatus ursinus
AGAGAGAGAGAGAGAGAGAGAGAGAGAGAGAGAGAGAGAGAGAGAGAGAGAGAGAGAGAGAGAGAGAGAGAGAGAGAGACAGCATAGCATATAGAGATTTATTGCTGAGAAATTACTACCCTGATTCTGAGGCCCAGCAAGACAGGCACACTTCCCCTTTCCAGGGTCAGCCAGATACGAGGGGAATCACTCCAGCCCCCAAAACATCATGATACCTTTCTGTTCTGCCATCAGTTCAATAAAGCTTGTAAAAAGTAGACCTCTTGATTAGGTCCTTGGTTAGTAAGCTATTTCTTTGTTTTGAGGCTCATTTCCTTCATCTAAAAGCTCTCTTGAGAAGAGCCCTAGAGTTTCCCTAAGGAAGCCAGAGAATTTGAAAAGGCATTACATCCTATTTCCCGTTGGATGGGAGATGAGCACATTCATAGTGGATCTAGTCCTCATGGGAGTCAAGTGCTGACTCTTACCTCTGAAGAGGCCTAGCTCTTCTTTTCATCTCCTTCTTTCAAACATTCTACTGTCTACAATGAAACTAGATAGCAGAAAGCAAGAGACAGATGGGGCTATAAGCGACAGGCTACCTATTAGGGGTAGTTAAGGTCAGAACAGCTCCAATATTCAGAGGTGGCCCTAACAAAGTAGATAATTGCTAACATCTAATCTGGTTAATGTGCACCGTATGAACCATCAAGCTGAGGAATGCAGGCAAAAAACAAACAAACAAAACAACCAAAGCAACTCGCTGTAGGCTGAAAAAATTCTCTTCTTGACTGTCTACACAGTCGAGTCAGACTTTTTACACATGAATTAAGTTACTGAGTCTCATTTCCCACTTGGGCCTTACAGACATGGCCGAAGGCAAACTTTGAGGTGAGTGTCATTCGTTGTTGTTAAAGAGAAATGAGAATTTTCAGGGACTTTTCCTTTCCTGCAGCTAAATCCGTCTTGAGGCAGCTTCTGAAAGTAGACCCTGCCCACAGAATAACAGCTAAAGAACTGCTTGATAATCGGTGGATAACAGTGAGTTATGGTGTTATTTGTTCTTACCCATTTATCGGAATTGGATTCTGTAGCCTTGTATATAGTCTTTTACTAAAATAGCCGGGTGGTTTTTGTCTTCCAAAATTTTATGAAGATAATTAATTCAATTCAACAAGAATTTATTCTGTGCCAACTCTGAGCTGAGCTTTGTGCTCAGCACGGGGACAGAACAAAAATCGAGAAGGCATAGCCCCTGCCCTCCTAGTGTCCACGGCTGACTAGGAGGCTACTTCATGTGCACAAGCAGCTATAATACAAAATGATGAGATGTGATAAGTCCATGAGGGAAGTTCAATCAACTCAGTCATCAAACATTTATTAAGCAGCATGATGTCCTAGGCGCTTTACTAATGACTAGAGATCAACAGGCAAAAGCCTGCCCTCAAGAGGTTTACATTCTATCAAGGGAACAGGTAGATTCATATAGAGCGGGATCTAAAGGAGATATGAAGCAGATACAAAGCAATTTTTCAGGGGGAACTTGCTAGCAGCTGGAGGACTAGGAAAGTTTTCATGGAGTAGATGGCACTTGAACAGTCTTAAAAGAAACTAGGGATGCTGAAAGTTACAGGTGAGAGAAACCACATTCAGAGGATGGGGAAACAGCTGGTACGAAGGCGTGGAGAGAGAAGACGGAGTATGATACGTGATAAACAGAAGACCATAAGGGTGGCTGGACGACAGAGCGCATGAAGCGGAATTATGTGTAATAAATCTGGAAAGGTAAATTGAGGCCACCTTATAAAGAGCTTTTTAGAATAGCTGGGTGGCACAGTGGATAGAGTGCCAGGCCTGGAGACAGGAAGGCTCATCTTATTGAGTTTAAATCTGACTTCAGACACTTACTGGCTTTGTGACCTTGAGTAAGTCACTTACTCCTGTTTGCCTCAATTTCCTCATCTGTAAAATGAGCTGGAGGAGGAAATGGCAAACAACTCCAGTATCTCTGCCAAGAAAACCCTAAATGGGATCATGAAAAGTTGGACATGACTGAAAAATGACTAAACAACCCCAAAGAGCTTTGAATATCAAAGAGAAGGCTTTATATTTCATTCAAGATGTGACAGAGAGCCACTAGAATTTATTGAGTAGGCCAGTGTCATGGTCAGATCTCCATCTTCATCAAATCAATCTATCAGATGTGTGGAGGGGTGAGGGTGAGTCTTGAGGCAGAGAGACAAATTAGGAGACTATTACAATAGTGCAGATGAGGTGATGAGATTCTAAATGAGGGTAGGGGCCGGATGAGTGTAGAGAAGTGAATGTGTTCAAGAGATGTTGTGGAGATAGAAAGAGCAAGATTTGGCAACTGATTGGATATGTGGGGTAATAGGGAGTGAAGAGTCAAGGATGACACCAAAGTAGTGAACCTGGGTGACAAGATGGATGCTAGTGTCCTGGAGAGTGAGAAGGAAGTTTGGAAGAGATGTGGGTTTTGCAGGAAAGACAATCTGATCTGTTATGTATGTGCTGAGTTTGCAATGCCTACGTGGCATGCAGTTTGGAACATTTAATAGGCAGTTGGTAACACAGGAATAGTGCTCAGGAGTGAGACCAAAGATAGAGATGTAGATCTTCCTGTTATTCAGTCGTTTCCGGTCACGTCCAATTCTTTGTGACCCACCATTTGGAGTTTTCTTGGCAAAGATACTGGAGTGGTTTGCCATTTCCTTCTCCAGCTCATTTTACAGATGAAGAAACTGAGATAAACAGGGTTAAGTGACTTGCCCAGGGTTACACAGTCAGTAAGTGTCTGAGGCCAGATATGAACTCAGGAAGATGAGTCTTCTTGACTCCAAGCCAGGTACTCTATCCACTGTGCCATCTAGCTGCACTAGAAGCTAGGAATACTCACCACTTAGGGAACACTAAAACAACACTGGAAAACAATATGGTTGAATTATTTTAATACCTCCCTCATAAGGCTTATTTGGTTATCCAGATATTTCTTTGGAAATATTTCCATATCATTCATTGCAATTAATGAAGCAAATATTTATTGAGTGCCTGATATCCAACAAGCCTTTGAGTAGATGCCATGAAAAGAGGGGGATAGGGTTGGAGAAAAAGGAGTAAAATACAAAGAAAATAGAAGATTGATTCTCATGGGAAATTTGAGGTCTGTTTGGGGAAAAAAAACTTACATCCATGAAGTGATGTTAAAATAGTCATAAAACAAAAATAAGCCATTTGTCATTTTCACCACAGCATATTTATGTCTCAGCTATTTCTTTGGACTTGGTAAAAAATACTGTCATCTCTATAAAGGTGATGCCACAATCTCTATTTCTAGCATCAGCCATCTTCTCAAATTCCAGTTCCGTATCCTGATCCCTTTAAACCTCAGTTTCCCAATGTGAGTTTGGCTCTTTAGACTTGCTTCTGGCTTTAAAATCTCCATGTTCTGACTTCTCAGGTTCCTTCTAGCTTTGACATTCTGTGAGAGTAAGATTCTTTGAATTCCAATTGCCTATTGGGTTGTCCTTTCATCTCCTATACCATGACAGGAAGAGAATCAAGCCCCATGGTGGGGCAGGCAACATAATGCAGTGGAAAGAACATTAAACTTCATTCTAAATTGATTTTGCTACTCGCTATTTTGCTTATTTTTATGTTTCTAGCACACACTAGAAATATGTTGTCATCACAATTTTGGTTTGCGCTTTTATTGTGGGCAGCCTGGTTACCTTCAGGATACTTCTCTAGTGAAAGCACCACCCTGCTCTGGTTGTGCTAGAGGTGCATGGTAGAGGACTAATGTGGAAGAATCCAGCTTTGATTCCTAATGGACTTCTTGTTTCCCAAGATAAGGCAGGATTAGTTTCCTTGAGGCCATGGAGTACTTCATTCAGCTTTTATACATGGGAAGTTTGTATGAATAAAAAAAAATCCTCACTTGTTTCTAGGTTACAAATGACAATGATAAATGGAGAGCCTTAGGAACCTGAGTTAGTCACTAAGGAAATGCCATCATGTTTGTAGTGTTCTTGGCCATAAGGAACAACCCCAGTTTAACATCATACAAACCTCATATTTTTCTGTAATCTTGGCACCCCTGGGTTATGTATTCATGACAGAATCATGATCCTCTGGATTGAGTACATAATTTAGACCTATCTCCCATGAATTGAGTTTGTTTGCCAACTGAAGGCTTACAGACAGGTCTGGCGGGGAACTGTCCAGAGCCTTGCAAATCCATAGCTCCCACTTTCTTTCCTCTGAATTTCCCAAATAGCCCCTAAGACTCCTAAATTCCAGAAATTTGATTCTTTTCTCCATGAATCGCTGAACAGTGGTTCATTTATGTCCCCCAAACTACCAAAGACTAATTCTCTTAATAATAAATTCATAAAACGTATAAACCTGCCTTTCTTTTTCCTGAAATGCAGGAGCCTTTTGAGACTGCTTTAATCAAAAGCCCAATACTATGTAACTGTACATAGACCCACTACTGGCTCCTCTCCCAACTTACACTTTCTCTGGCACATTGAGTCCAGAGGGTAGCTACTACCTCAAGGTTTCAGGGCCAAGTTATGGGTCCCAACTCCTGAAAGTGCAGCTAACAAACCACTACTGGTGTACTTCCAATTAATAGTCAGCTAGAGGAAGTGAGGTGTCACAGTGGGTAGAGTGCTGGGCCTGGAGTCAGGAACATTCATCTTCCTGAGTTCATCATTTCTTTTTTTTTTTTATTTTTTTTTTGGCTAGGCTATGGAGTTACGTGATTTGCCCAGGGTCACATAGCTAATAAGTGTTATGTGTCTGAGGCCAGATTTGAACTCAGGTCCTCCTGAATCCAGGGCTAGTACTCTATCCACCACGCCACCTAGCTGCCCCATAATCTTCCTGAGTTCAAACCTGGCCTCAGACACTTATTAGCTATGTAACTCTGGGCAAGTCACTTAACCCTGTTTGCCTCAGTTAAAATGAGCTGGAGAAGGAAATGGCAAACCACTGCAGTATCTTTGCCAAGAAAACCCCAAATGGGGTCATGAAGAAATCAGACATGACTAAAGCAACCAACCAACAGGAGGTATAATTAGCTCCAAGTATTACCTATCAAACATTCCCACCACAAACCTGGGGTTCACTCTCCCACAAATACACACAGCACCTGTGGGAAGAGTAGTGAGACACAGGTAGGAAAGGCATGTGGCAAAGGCTACCCACTCCTTGGAGCCGGAAAGTCTTTTCTTTCCTGTGGAATCCTCACAAAGCTGCCTGAGCTCAACATCTCTTCTAGGCAGGTTTCCCAGCTGGGCTCCCAGGATCTGCTACTGACAGGACACAGCAGCTCTCATGAGGACAATCCTGGCTCTCTTCTACACTGCCAGGTGTCACTCCCCTTCAGCCTCAAGTGACTGACCCTCTGTATCTAGGTCTGTCTGGATTTATGCCTCTGCTCCTTCAGCTGTGTTTCAGACTCTCTGGAACTCACTCTGTAACAATGCTTTAGGAAAATGAACCCGAGGAACAGGAGTTGGAGGGGGTGAAGTGAGAAAAGTCCCATCTCTCCCCAAGAGATGAAGAGCTGGATTCTTCCCTGACTTCTTGCTCCTACTTCAGCTCACCTGAACTACTGAAATGCCAACTCTCTCTAGGGCTTATCAATTTAAAGCTCTATAAGGACATGGCCAATTTTTGTTCCTCCAGCAAGTTATTTCTTTTTCATTCATTCACTTCCTAATGTGATAATGAAGTTGCCTTATTAAAATGCTCATCATCTGTGTTTGCATCCTATGGCCACTGGAATGGGACACTGAAACTTCCTCCTCCTTCTCCTCTCCCCTTTACATTTAAATTGCTACATAGATGTGGTCGTACTGGGTTTTTTAAACTAATTACTGTAAAATGTTTGCCTAATTAAGCCATTGATCTTGTCTTGCCCTATTTCTGAATGCCTCCCTTCATAATATATTTTCACTTAACATCCCATCTTAAAGGAATAACTTAGTAGCATTAGGGCAAGGATGAATGTGTTCCTTTGGTAGATCAGGAACGTGCTACAGGCATAGTATACCTAGGTTTCAGCAAGTCTCTCATGTTATTCTTGTGGACAGAATGGAGAAATGTGAGTTGAATGCTAGTATAGCTAGATGAACTCAGGACTGGTTGAATGACTAGACCCAGAGTTGTCATTAATTGGTTAACATAAACTTGGAGTTAGGTCTTTAGCAGAGTGCCCCAAGGATCTAATTTTGGCCTGTATTCTTGTTATGTTTGTTTTGTTTTTTAGCATATCATGTTTCTTGTGACTGTGGCCTTAGGGAGGTCACTTTACTGCCTTGAATTTTTTCATGTCACATGAGGATGATAACCCTTAAATACTTGCACTACTTGCCTCAGAAATAGACCTCACATGCTACTGTGTCTACAATCTCCTAACAAATGTATTATGCAATATTGTTTATTGTGTCTATATGAGTATTTATCTTGTCCATCCATTCAATGAAGATGAGGAAGATACTTTTTCTTCTAAACTTCATAACATCCCCAGCACTGAGAACAGTGACTTGTACACAGAGGCTTAATGGGCACTAGTCTGCTTACCCCACCTCACAAAAAAAAGACCATCAAATTTCAGTTGCTCTTCATTTCCTCTAAGTAATCCAAATTAAAACTGGGATCTAAAGCCCTCTGCAGTCTGACTCCAACTTATCTTTCTAGCCCAGATTCAGAGAACTCTCCTTCACTCACTCTCTTCCAACCAAACTCAACTCCTAGTGATTCCCCAAACTCATCATGCCTCCTCATCTCTGCCTTTCAAAATGTTTATCTTCCTCCATGGATCACCTCCTTCCCTGATCTCCTAGCTGTAATGCTTCAAATTTTGTTTGAGCACATTGTCTAGACCTCTGTTTTGCCGCTTTCACACCCTACTTTAGTCAGTCAGCAAACATTTAATAAATGATGGGTCAGGCACCATGCTAAGAGCTAGGGATACAAAGAAAGGCAAAAGACCTCCCCTTCTCTAAGGAGGTCACAGTCTAATAGACTTATAGCAGACATGTCCAGTACACAGCCCCTAGACTGTATGCAACCCAACACACCCCAAGTACAGACAGAACCAGATTAAAATGTAATTGGGGAAAAACTTAACAAAATAAATTAAAATTCAATAAAACATAGATAATATTGCATTTTAAAACTAAGTTATTATACAGTTACAGAGATCCTTCTCATAGTCTAGTGGCCCCCATTTCTCTGTGAGTTTGACACCATTGCTTTTTGGTATACTTATCTGTATACATGTTATAGCTCTGTACCCCCCCCCCTCAAAAATAAAACCCTTTCCCAGTATAATATGAAGTTTCTTGATTGCAGGGACCATGTCATTTTTGTCTTCATTATCCCATTGCCAAGCACAGTGCACAGTGTAGGCATATATTGTTAACTTGCTAGGATCAAATGGGGAGTGTGCAAAATGATTTAAAATGCTACCAAAATGTTAACTCTCATTTTTGCTTTGTACTAAGCTATTTTGACACCAAATAATTGCCCAAATGAGGTAACAAGCAGTCACTGGCAAACCATAGTAAGCACACTTATAGTTGTACAAAATCCCAACTGTGACACTCCTTTTGAGCTGGTTTGCCTAGAGATTTCTCTGTTGTCAGCTGAAGACAATGCATGGCTTGGGCCCACAGGCTATGCGAGCGATTACTGAGGAATCATTTAATCGAAGTTACTAATTAATGTAATTCAGTTTTGGGCTTGGATGATTTCTCCAAATTTCCCGTCTCTGGAACCTTTATAACAATTTGTTGCTGTCCCTCTATGGGCCCCTTTGAATTATCTGCTGCGGGAACAATGTGCCAGGAAGCGTGCGCTGAACACGACTACCCTCAGGAGTTCAGTGTGTGAAGTTTAGAAGAACATCGCCACTTTGCGAACTTCTAAAAGACAAAACCCTTTGCTTAAATGTGTACAGCCCCGCGATGTACACTTCAGAGTCTCTGTTTGAAATAGTCCAAAGCAAACATGGCAGGCCTCTCAGAGGCTCCCTGCTCCAAAGCCAACCTTTCCTGATGTAACAACTCACACAAAATGTAGCGCCATCTTTCAAAGAGCTCCATCGGATGAAAGATTTCCATCATTTGGTTGATGTTTTGTGCATTTTGTAATGTGTTATCTGTAACCAAGGTGTTCTAAAGAAAGTAATACAAAGTGTGCGTGCATATAAATGAATATGACAGAACATGGAAAAAAGCTTCCTTGTATTTCTGAAGGTCAGATTCAGGAAGGACTTGCCCTTCAAAGCTTGTTGACCCCCATTGGCAGGATGGCTAGGATTATTTTCTCTGATTTAGTTCTTGTTCACAACCACTGAGTTTTTTTTTAATCACCACCCCACCCTCAGTGCTCCAAGTCTCCTAACTGATGTCTCCACTTCCATGTACCACCACCTCCTGTTCCCTCATCCTTCCTACCCTGTGCCAACAGATTCGTCTTCTTAAAGCCTAGTCCTTCCAGGACACCTTGCTCCCTATAGGATCAAGTCCAAACTTGCCAGCCTGGTATTTGTCAGTCTGTTCTCTGGCCCCTTCCTACCTTTCCTGTCATATCTCCCACTAAACCCTATACTCTAGGTAGACTTGAGTGCTATTCCCATAATATCCCCTACTCTTTCCCATCCTTTGCCTTTGTTCAAGCTGCTACCTCTCCATCTCTCTCTGTTACAGTCCTTTTATACCAGTTCAGATGCTATTTACTCAAAGTATTCCCTGATCTTCCTTGGTAAATAATATTTTCTTCCTTTAAATTCCTATAGCACCTGGTTAGACTTCTTATATGGCTCTTTTCACATACTGCCTCATTTTATAGATATTGTTCCTACTAGACCGTGAGCTCCTTGAGAGCAGAAATCCTGTCATTCATCTCTGTGTTCCCTGTGCTGCCAAACATAGTAGGGGCTTCATAAAATGAGCATTCGATCAATCAGTGAATTATTCCACCCATGAAAAAAAAAAAACAAATACTAAGAATCCGTTGTGCCTCGCACTAGGGAAAATGCAAAGTTTAGATTAAAAATGATTCCCACTCTCATGGACCTCATAGTTTAGAAGGATAAGAGAGCCTAGTTGCAAGCAAACTAAACTTACAGTACACAATAATGTACACTAGAGCCATGAGGTTTAGAATGATAGAAAGGATAATTATAATAAACTGCAGGAATCAAGGAAGGCCTCTTGGAGGAGGAAACCCAAGTTGGGTTTTGATGGATTAGAAGGAGTTCTAGTAGCTAGGAGCTGCTGGGTGACATGGTGAATAGAACACTGGAGCTGGAGTCGGGAAGACCTGAGTTCAAATCCCACCTCAGACACTTACTAGCTATGTGACCCTGGGCAAGTCACTTTACCCTGTTTGCCTAGGTTTTCTCATCTGTAAGATGAGCTAGAGAAGGAAATGGCAAACCACTCCAGTATCCCTGCCAAGAAAACCCAAAATGAGTCATGAAGAGTTGGACACAACTGAACAACAGGAGTTCTACAGATCAAAGAGGGAGGGAGGACATTCTAGGAGTAGGTAACACTTGAGCATGAAGGTAGAACAGCAAATAATGCAATTAAGTTGTGCAGAGCTTGCAGAAGGGAGTGATGTGAGATAAGACTGAAAATGGAGGGTGGTACAAAATCAGGGAGGGCTTGAATGTTAGACAGAGGAATATAAACCACCTGGTAGGCAAAAAGGAGACCTAAAAAGAATTTTGGACAGAGGAGGGACATGACTAGGGATCACCCACTGGTCAAACATATTTTCAGTAGCAAAAACCTGGGTTCGAGTCTCAGCTCCAGTGCCTACCTACTCTGTGCCTAATGACAAGTCACTTAACCTCCCTTGATCTCAGTTTCCTGTTCCGTAAAATAGGGAGACTAATGCTTATACTACCTACCTCACAATATTGTTGTTGAAAACCTTAAAGCATTTATTCATCCCTATATGCCCTTCAGTGACTGCTATAGTAGATGTTCATTAAGTGACATCATTGGTATTATTACACTGAGTGTATTCAATGCCTCACCAACTTCCACTATCAACACAAGTATTCCATGATTCAAGGGACCGTGCATCTAAGCAAGAGTGGTGAGAGCCTAGTGTTGGCAGAAAACATCGTCAGAACCTTGATGTCAACCCCTGAGTCACAGATGTTAAAAACAGCACTTGTGATTTTACTTTAAAGAAGTAGGATACACAATACCATCTTCCAGCAGTTTTTAAAATGTATTGTTAATGCTCTGATGCTTATATCAGAGTGCCAGCAGGTTGCAAGCTCGGGCAGGTCTTACCAAGCTGAAAAGACTTGGAGGAAGGGCCTGGCTGGATCTGTATGTCTGTGATTGTAGAATTAGTCTAGCTAAGTTCAGAGAGCCTCATCACCAGAAGGATGCTCATGACAAATGTTCAGAAAGGCCTAGAGCATGATTGCTCTGGTGGAAAAGGTACAACATTGAAGAAATGACATATCTGTGAAATATCAAAGTACAAGTAGTTGAAGTCTTTCTTTAAATTGTGCTTTGTCACTGACCTTGGTCCTAGATTTGCTACTCTAGAAAGAGTGTTGCTGTTCAGTCATTTCAGTCTTGTCTGACTCTCAGTGACCCCATTTGGGGTTTTCTTGGCACAGATATTAGAGTGGTTTGCTATTTCCTTCTCCAGGTCATTTTACAAATAAGGACACTGAGGCAAACAGGGTTAAGTGACTTGCCCAGAGTCACACAGCTAGTGTGTGTCTGAGGCCAGATTTGAACTCAGGAAGGGAAGTCTTCTCTAGAAAAAGCACTTCTCTTCATTCTCAAGGATAAACTCCTATTGTCAATAATAGATTAAAGGACAGTGTAATATAGTGGAATGATCCATGGATTTATAGTCCATGGACCCAGGTGCGGATGCCAGTTTTTCGAATTAGTTCATATGGGACCTTCACCTCGTGGGGTTTCATTTTCCTTATCTACAAAAGATGACAGAGAATGATTGAGCTCTAAAGTCACTTCCAGATCCAAAGCCCTTGATCTTACATCATTTTCCATATAATGCTAAACATTCAAAACCTTAAATTCTCTATAAGGTCAAGTTATAGGGAAAAAAACATTTTTCTCATCATGAGGAAAAGTGATGGAATAGGCAATTTTTAGGTAAATGCTTTGAGATACTGACCTTTGCAAGCTGCTCTGGGTCTGTCACCCAGGAGGGCAGATATGCACTTGTTGGAATAAGGGCATCTGTTTTCTGAACGTCCTCGAAGCATCTAGGTCAGCCTTCAGTTATCTCCCATCTACACACCTTGAGAAGATTGGTTCAGTTCTTGGAATACAGATGCTTCAGGATGGTTTTAGAAGTCCTTTTGGGTTCAGGACTCAGAGTATCAGCTCCAGATTGACTTCTGAGCCAAACTGACTTCCTGAAGGTCCCCTAGAGATTGACTCTTAGCAGATTCAGAAAAGGCAATCCGTATCCAGCAGACTCTTCTTGGTCACAGCTTGCTCTCTCAGGAACTAGAATGATCCTATTCTTTTGTGGTAGGAAATCAGGATGGCATTGGCCAAAATATTCACACACAGACTGGGATTGTGCTGTGCCTTCTGCTTTTGCTTTCAGCTCTATTGTGTATTTATCTTTGAATCCAGAAGGTAAGTGCTGGGTTCCACTGATGTTAAGGTGGTTCTGCCATTCCTACACGTTGCTTTTAAGGATTCTTCTCTGTTCCTAACTACTTGCTTTTTGAATGTGTAGTCAGTGATGAGGCAATATTCTGCCTTGGGAACCTGTCTTTCCATATAATGACCCTAAAAGAAAATTTGCTAAATTGTGTGAATAATAATAATAACCGGCATTTTTTACAAACATTATTTCATTTTATCTTCACAGCAATCCTAGGAGATAGATGCTGTCCTCATTTTATAGATGAGGAAACTGAGACAGTGATTAAGCAACTTGCAGTCACTTGAAGGCCTGAGTTCAAATCCCACCTCAGACACTTACTTGCTATGTGACCCTGGTCAAGTCACTTAATCCTGTTTGCCTCAATTTCCTCATCTGTAAAATGAGCTGGAGAAGGAAATGGCAAACCACTCCATTATTTTTGCCAAGAAAACTCCAAATGGGGTCACAAAGAGTCAGACATGACTGAAACAACTGAACAACAATAGCAGTAACAACATCACATACACACATAAATATGTATGTATGTATGTGTGTGTGTGTGTGTACCCATAAATATATAAGTGTAAATAGTATA
>NW_020951623.1:0-9198 GCF_900497805.2 Vombatus ursinus
CAGTCTGATTTTACATTAGTCTCCCTTGTGCATGTTTTTTTTTTTTTCCAGCTAAACTAATCTACTTGAAGTTACTGAACATAGCATTCCAGCTCCTGCCTCCTAGTGCTCAGTAAATGCTTTGCATGGGTGCTTCCATGCCTGGGAATGTTCATTGTCTTGGGTGGAAAAAAACAACTCAGAATTTTTAGGGTACATGTCATAGAGAAACTTTATTTGGATTATTATTATAAACCATAGGAAGGGCTGTTTCATTCACTAAGTTTCCAATATAAATCAAGTGATCTCTGATTATAAGCTGTTTCTAACCCATATTTGTGTGTGCAGAGAGAGAGAGATTGACACATAAATGGATGGAGGGAGGGAGGGAGGGAGGAAGGGGGAGAGAGAGAGAGAGACAGACAGACACACAGACACACAGACAGAGAGAGAGAGACAGAGCTAGAGAGAGGGAGGGAGGGAGAAAAGATAGATATTGGATCTCAAATTGTTACTAAGTACATGGTGACGGTGTTCCATATAAGAGAGATAAAGACAGAATACACAATTCTCAGATATGATTTTTTGACTTCTTAGAGACTTGTTCATTGTAATGATAAGGACACTGGTAATGATAAAGACATAGTATAAAAAATTCTGCAAGCAGATAGCAATGGATGTGGAACTCAACCACAAGGGAGTGGACATGACTTCATTTTATGCCATAATGGAATCTTATTTAAAGATGGAGTCACTCATGCCAAGAGATAAAAGTAAAAGCCCCTCCCTACGCTGCTGTGCTCCCTCTCCTAGCTTTTCTCTCTTTCTCTTCAAGGCTCACTCAGCTGGCGTGCCACCACCTCTGCAAGGCCTTTTCTGGCTCCCCTAGTTTTTAGTTTGTTGCCCACAGCATACTTTTTATTTACTTGGTGTGACTTTTGCATTTACTTATCTGGCTACATGTTGTTTTACTCAATAGAACATAAGCTCCTTGAGAGCTGGGATCATTTTATTTTTCTCTTTGTATCTCCGTTGCTTAGTACAATATCTGGCATATAGTAGGTGCTTCTAAATGCTTACTGAATTGACATTGAAAATAGAAGTTATTCATAAATGAAGTAGAGAATTATCAAAATAGCATCGATAATCTCTGTCGTGCCAGTTCTAGTCATTTTTTGGCAGCTATAGAGTGCATTGGAAAATTAGGGATTGTTGTTCTGCCTAATTAGAGAATTCCTAAGGACCTAGGATGCCTTGCAAAGACTAGAACTGCAGTAAGTATGAGAAGAATGGTATGTTAGAAAGAGTATTAGATTTGGAGTAGGAAGACCTAGGTTTGAATCTGGATTCAATCCTGGTCACCTGCAGAATGAATGAAATGATACATACATAGCCTATCTCACAGAGTTGTTGTAAGCATAGATAGAAATAGGAATTTTTCACATGGGGCAAAAACTCTTCAGGGAGATAGGTTGGCACAGAAGACAGTATGGAGATGGTGGCATGTAACTGTGTAGAGGATTATCCAACACCCCTCCTCCCTTAACATCCAATGACTCTTAATCTCACTTCCTTACCCCCCCCCCAGGCTGCTTTGTCCACCCTACAAACCATGTTGACATGTAAAATTATTCAATTAAAGCAGGGAGAGGAGGTAGCCTGTCCCTTCCCCTTCCTCCTCCAACCTTGCTGGCCCATAACCCTACTTCCTCACCCTTTCCCAGGCCCTTCTTCACCTGTCAGCCCTATTGTCCACCTCCCCCAACTTCCAAAGGGACATAGGCTCTGCTAGGGGAGGCACTGGTCGATCCTATCTCTGTTTCCCTCAACTTTCCCCAGCCCTTGTTCTCTTTCCATCTCCTTTCTTCTGGCCTCCAGGAGCCCTGAGGCATGAAAGCAACAATCTCTGTACCACTGTGAGAAGGAAGCATGACATTTCACCTGGTCAAAGCTCCAACTGCCCTGCCCTAGTTAATCCTCTGGTCGCCAGTCTTAAATGAGCTCATGAATTTAAAATGTTTTGTAAATAACTGTAATGTTATATGAAAATATGAGAGATTATTGTTATCCATCCTGATGATGCCTTGGAGAATTAAACATTCTCTTGTTACAAACTGTGAGGTGGCTTTTCTCTTTAGACTTTGAGGTTCCGCCTTAGGTGGGAAAAAGTCAAGTAGTATAGTAAGCAGAGCATGGAACTTGGGGTCAGGATATCCGAGGTCTAGTCTTGGCCTCTCTCATTAGTCAGTTATGTGACCTTGGTCAAGTCACTTCTTTTGGGGTCTCAGTTTTCAAGTTTATAAAAGGAAAAAAGGACGTTGTGTTCTCTAAGGTCCATTCCAGTTCTGACTTTATTTTGTTGTTGTTCAGTCATTTCAATTGTGTCTACCTCACAGAGTTGTTGTAAGCATAGATATAAGTAGGAATTTTTCGCATGGGGCAAAAAACTCTTCAGGGAAATAGGTTAGCACAGAAGGTAATATGGGGATAGTGGCATGTGACAGTGTAGAGGACTCTCCAACATCCCTCCTCCCTTAACATCCAGTGACTCTTAATCTCACTCCCTTACCTCATTTGGGGTTTTCTTGGCAAAAATACTGGCGTGGTTTGCCATTTTCTTCTCCAGCTCATTTTACAGATGAGAAAACTGAGGCAAACAGGGACTTGCCCAGGGCCACACAGCTAGTAAGTGTCTGAAACCAGATTTGAACTCAGGCTTCCTTACTCTGGACCCGGGGCTCTATCTGCTGTGCCACCTAACTCCACTATCTGATATTCTGTGCTTCCTTAATACCTTGCAATAATACACATGTAACACGCTAAGAATTTTAAGAACCTCAAGCAAGTTTTTGTCTTTTGGAGTTTAAACTATATTCCCCTTAAAAAGAGAAAGCATATTCAATGCACTTGCCTGGTACATAGGTATAAGCATAGCTCGAGAGATTGAAGGGACCTCAAAGTCTTTCTAGTCTAAATGATTAGAGGACTGAGATTGGTGAGGTTAATAAGTGACTTTCCCAGTTGCACAGGTAGTAAGCATTGAGGCAGAACTGGAATTCAGAGCCAGTGATCATCATTCCTCTGAGACTCTATCCTTTTCAGGTAATATGTGTGTGTGTGTGTGTGTGTGTGTGTGTGTGTGTGTGTGTGTGTTTGTTTGTGCATGTGTATGCATGCAAATGTGTTGGAGGGATTTGGTAAATTTGTGATTTTCCACATCGTTGTATTGGAGTTTGATCTTTCATGATGACTTTTTTTTTTTTTTGCCACACAGACTTGAGAGGTATTTTTTAAGAGGTCCCTTTATTTTAAGGAATTGATCAAATCCAAATTGAAATTAATGACTTAAAACTACATTTCATTATGTCTTCTTTGATCTTGACTTATCTTGACATGGAGATACCTGGAGTGATGTTGGAGACTCTTGGAAGCTATGCAGGTGGAACCAAATCTCTGGTAGTCTCTACCAAGCAGGAAAAGCTTTAGGTATATGCTTATATGCACTCCTATATATATACATATGTGTAGATACACACACACCTGATGATAGGCAGTGTATCTGTCATTGAAGAACCATTCTGGCTAGGTGTGGAAAAGCTCATTATCAGGAGTTTGAGCCACCAAAGGATCAATTAGAGGGCCACAAAGATCGTCTACAGACTGTACATGGGTACAATGACTGTGATCTCCATTCACACTGGTGAAAAGTATAGGTCCTTGGGCAGCTAGGTGGTGCAGTGGATAGAATACCGGCCCTGGAGTCAGGAGGACCTGAGTTCAAATCCTGCCTAAGACACATGATACTCAACTAGCTGTGTGACCCTGGGCAAGTCACTTAACCCCAATTGCCTCATCCAAAAAAAAAAAAAAAAGGAAAGAAATTATAGGTCCTTGAAGTGTCATAATTTTAGATGTTCTAGGGATCTGTCTGATTAGAGAATCCTATTGGGATTCCTCTCAAAAAGCAAAGGGCATTGACTTAGAGAAGGGTCATATCTGCAGGAAAGAAGAGAAATGGGCTTTATGCCCTAATTGCTCTTCTTTCCATCGGTCTACACTCTTTATGTTTTTTCCCATTGAACATATTGTACATTGAAATAGGCATTGCATCGCTTGGAGTTTTATGCTTTTGAGATCTGTGGTGTGGGCAATTTAAACAATCTGTGATTTCCCTCCTCCCATATGAATGCAGAATGATCTGTGTGTATATGCATGTATATGTGTAAGATTCTTGGCTTTTCTATCTCATAGAGTGTGAATCTCAGAGCGGGAAGGAACTTTAAAAGTCAACCAGTTCGTATGGAGTTTGAATGCAGATCGAAGCATACTATTTGCTATTTTTTTCTTCTGTTGTGTTTTGTTTTCTCTTTCTGGTGGTTCCTCCTATTGGTTCTAATTCTTACTTACAACATCACTGATGTGAAATTATGTTTAATAGGAATGGATATGTATAGCCTGTATCAGATTGTGCACCATCTAGGGGAGGGAGATGGGGAGGGAGAGGGAGAAAAATTTAGAACTCAAAAGCTAATGGAAGTGATTGTTGATAATTCAAAATAAATTAATAAAATTTTTTTTTAAAAGTCATCTAGTTCAGCTCCTTCCTAAAGCATGAATTCTTTCTCTAGAGGGACCTGGCAGTAATCACCTAGCGGTAGCCTCTGCTTGAATATCTCTGGTGAAGAGGAGCTCCCTGTCCCCAAAGACAGCCCATTTCACTTTTGGAGAGTACTTAATTGGATAATCATTTGGATAATACTTAATTATTAAGAAGATCTTCCTCATATCCAGAGGATTTGGATAAAAACATCAGCCCTATTTTAACTCTTTATGAGACCTTGTACTAGTCACATCTTTCTGGGCTGCACAGCAAAATGAAGGTGCTTACAGGATAATGGGATCATAATTAGACTAGATGTTATCTGAGGTCCCTTCTGTCTCTAAACCCATGATCCTGTGAAGATCTGCCTCCCCATAATTTCCACCTGTTGCTCTCCTAGTTCTACCCTCTGGGAACAAGCAGAGTGTGTCAATTTCCTCTCTTCCACTTGACATATCCTGTCATCCCTAAGTCTACTTTTCTTGTAGGCTAAACTTTGCTAGTTCCTTGAACAGTTCTTTACATAATATAGTCATAGTATTCCCTTCAGCATCATTTTTTTTCTTTTTCCCTTACAATTTTTTTGTCTTAATTCAATTTTATTTTCCTCCCAGCATTCTTATTGCTCGTGCTTTAGTTCTTTACCGTTGCTCAGTGAATCAGTCAATGGACACTTATTCCAAGGTGGCTCTATGCTAGGCACTGTAGGCCCTGTGCAAAGTTCTTGGGGTACTAATCTCAAAGTGAGAGAGTCTTTGCCCTCAACATATTCATAGATAAATAAATTCTATCTATCTGTGTGTGCATACTTACATATGTGAACATCCACATGTATATATATACATACATACATACACATGTATACACACATGTATACACACACCCAAATAAAATAAAATTAATTCAGGATAGGCCTGAGTGCAGAACCAGGAGAGCACTGGGTAGAAATGGATGGAGATGGACAGGGACAATCAGAAAAACAGTAAGAGAAAGGAACAGAAGGACAGAAAAGAACTTTGGGTTACAATCCCATGTAGGGAACAGAAGATGAATTCATCATCACCTACAGAGGAGACTGAGAATAATCAGTCAGACCAGGAGGGAGAAATCCTTGAGTAGTATAAGGAAAAATAGATAGTAGAGTAGTTTCAAAAGAATGAAGTAGTCAACAGTGTCAGATGCTTCAGAGGGTTCAAGAAGAGTGGAAAAGGTGAGAAAAGGCTATTGAATCCAGTAATAAAGAGATTATTAGTGACCTTGGAGAGAGCCATTTCAGTCAAGTGAGGTCACAAGCCAGATTACAAGAAGTTTAGGAACTAGAGGGAGTTTAGGGCTAGAGGGAAGTGAAAAAGTAGAGACAATGAATGTAGGCAACTTTTTTCCCCCAGGATTTAGCTATGGAAGAGGAAAAAAGATATTGGATGATAGCTTGTGGGGGTGGTAGGATCAAGTGAAGGTTTTTAAGTTTTAAGTATCCAGTGCTTAATTGTAGCATCCATAACTGAACATAGTTCTTTATATGTATTCTGATGAGAGCAGATCATAGTGGCATAATTACCACTTCCCCCTTCACTTTGGACACTTGTATAATTCTTAGTATAGCAAAGGTTTTCATTAGTGAGTTTAGTAGGTATCTGTTTCCTGCCCCCCCTTTTAAAAAAAGAGCTTTCTACTTTCTCAGCTTCAGATCATGGCTACATGACATCATAATAAAATTATATGCCCTTTTGCACACACCTTTGTTTATGAAGTTAATGTCTTTATTAATAAATGATGAGCCACTCTAGCTTGTGATCATATGTATTAATTATCTTTTCCAGAGGGGATCCATATTCTTGTATGGCTACCCTAAAGCTACCTCTGCTTAGCAGGGCAAGTCATCATCCTTTCTTCAGGGTAGAATTCAGAGTAGTAAATATTCTTTCTGTGTGCTCTTCTTTGGCTATTTCAACTTGGACCAATGCAACAGAAAATAATGGAAAGATTGTTAAGCCATTTCTCATTTCTGGGACTCCCTTTTTTGTATCTGCAGAAAACTGTTGTCATAAAATGCCATATCCTTTGATTGACCAACCATTAGATACAATTTTGTGCAGGTAAAATTGCAGGCACCAAAAAAAAAATCTAAACTTTAAACATTTAGCCCTTAAGCTACAATTATATGCTATTCAGGCTGTGCCAGAGCACCTGAGTGATCAGCTGATTTGGTATCATAGGTTGGCAGCAGGCTCAATGAACCAGACCTTCAGATGGCCAGTACTTGCTGCAATAGACAGTGATTTCCCACAAAACCTTTCTTCTCGAGAATTCCTTCTAGCAATGGAAAGGATGATGGGATGGTCAGGATAAGTTGGAGAAATAAACCATGGAGGTATTAGCATATATGTATACAAAACAATTTGATAGATGCTTATCTCTTAACAGAAATCTTTGGTATGTGAACAAATTTCATTATGGGTTGTTTTTTTTTTTTTCTGCAGCAGTCCACTTCAGCTTACACTAGACCCCAGGAATGAAAGTCATTTGTTTCTGAGAAAGTTATTATCATCATCGTCATCCCAAATATAGCTCAAGTTGGTACTAGCTCAGAAAGTGTTAGTGTCTGAGGTTTTCCTTGGAGGCAGGAGCAAAAAGATAGAGAATGTTGAACAAATTATGACCAGATTAAGACCTTAAAGATTTAACTCATTTCTTTAGGATTAAAGGGTTTAGAGACCATTGTACTGCACACACATCAATAAATAGATCATCTATTACGGTAATGCTGTTTTAATTCCATCAGCAGTAAAATAGAAGGCTGAAAACAAGAATTGCCACACAGAGTCAGTTCCATGGCCCACCCAGTCCAAGATGCTCTTTGATAATTGCATATTCGGGGAACATTCTGGAGGAAAGCATAGGTGCCCTCAACAAGATCGGCTTCACAGATTGGGGTGGGCCCTTTAAATATCCTGGTTTCCATTAGAAGCCCATTATTAATCAGGCAGAACCATGAATGGATACTTTTTACATTTAACTAGACTTTTTCCTTCTTGGTGTTAACAATTCTATGTTTGTGTTAAATTCAGTCTCAAGGAGCTATTACTCTGTCCACTAACAGGAATGACAGTCTCTCCAAGCCTTGGTAGATAGTCTTCTCAGATTGTTGGGGCCAAAAAGAAAAGAAAAGAAAAATTTCCTGGGGATCAAGATTCTGGTAATAATTGTTCCTCTTTGAATTCAACTAAGCTAGTCCTCTGACTACGGGTACAGCCTGTCGTGGAGCCTGTACCTGAATGAGGCTTGTACAGCTCTGGCAGCACCTTTGTTTGCATAGGGTAGCACCTTTGTGCTACCAAAAGATATTGGAAGAGGACAAATATCACTGGAGGAAGAGATGTAAGGTGGTACTTCCAATGAAGCATGGTGGGCTTGGCCTCATCCCCAAAATAGAGTTTTGAAAGGAACTCACCAATGACAGAATGCAGTCCAGCAAGGCAGAAAGAAGTGGGGTTGAGGAGTGGAGGGGAGAAGGCAGCAGTGTCATAGTGGCTAGGTCTAAAGAGTCAGAAAAAGCATGGCCGGGAGAAGACCGAAGGGGCACTTGTGGCGTGCCTTTGTTACCACCTCCCTCCTCCCTATCTGATTCCATCTTTCCACAGGCACGTTCAATGCTGTGGCACTGTCTGGTCCCTAGCTCAGAAGAGGAAGTCAGTTCACCAGTCATGACACAGCAGTTAAGATTCAGACTAGACCGCTTATCTGTAAAAATAATTCTAGAATGAGATATTTCAACTCGCCCTGGTAAGAGTGGTACTAGACAGGTCAGAAGGCCTGAATTTAAGTCCCATCTCTGGCATCTAGCAGTATGACCATTGACAGTTTGCTGAATCTTTATGAACTTCAGTGTTCTCATCTGTGAAATGGGAATACCTGAAGGAATCTCTGTCCCAGAGTTGCTGTGAGCCAAGTGCTTTGCCAACCTTTGAAGTGTTATAGAAATGTAAACCATGATTATCATCCACTTTTTCTCTGAGATTTTGGATGTCTAAATATAACATTGCTTTTATTATAGATTATGTGGGCAACCTCCATTTTTGGCAAATTCTGAAGATAAACTTTTTGAATTAATAAGAAAAGGGCATCTACGCTTTGGAAATACCATCTGGGAAACTATGAGTGACTCTGGTAAGGATAATTTTTTGGGGGGGATTTCCAATTAAAGCAAATAGAGACAATATTAAAAATATTTGAGAACAATGACAGTATTTTGAACATCTTTTTTTTTTGATGAAGTAATTGGGGTTAAGTGGCTTGCCCAGAGTCACATAGCTAGTGAATGTTAGGTGTCTGAGGTCGGATTTGAGCTCAGTTCCTCCTGACTCTAGGGCCAGTGCTCTATCCACTGTGCCACCTTGCTGCCCCTGAACATTGTTTTAGTTACTACAGGAAAACTCAGTGACTTTGTCAGAAAAGAAAGTTGAAATTGTTTATTCTATAGAATGAATTTGAACAGATGGTCTAACCAGTTGACAGAAGCTGAAAATATAAGGTCCAAATGGAATCATGCAAGGTTGGAAAGGTCTAGTGAGAAGAGAGAGAGAGAGAGAGAGAGAGAGAGAGAGAGAGAGAGAGAGAGA
>NW_020951624.1:0-9201 GCF_900497805.2 Vombatus ursinus
CAGTCTGATTTTACATTAGTCTCCCTTGTGCATGTTTTTTTTTTTTTTCCAGCTAAACTAATCTACTTGAAGTTACTGAACATAGCATTCCAGCTCCTGCCTCCTAGTGCTCAGTAAATGCTTTGCATGGGTGCTTCCATGCCTGGGAATGTTCATTGTCTTGGGTGGAAAAAAACAACTCAGAATTTTTAGGGTACATGTCATAGAGAAACTTTATTTGGATTATTATTATAAACCATAGGAAGGGCTGTTTCATTCACTAAGTTTCCAATATAAATCAAGTGATCTCTGATTATAAGCTGTTTCTAACCCATATTTGTGTGTGCAGAGAGAGAGAGATTGACACATAAATGGATGGAGGGAGGGAGGGAGGGAGGAAGGGGGAGAGAGAGAGAGAGACAGACAGACACACAGACACACAGACAGAGAGAGAGACAGAGCTAGAGAGAGGGAGGGAGGGAGAAAAGATAGATATTGGATCTCAAATTGTTACTAAGTACATGGTGACGGTGTTCCATATAAGAGAGATAAAGACAGAATACACAATTCTCAGATATGATTTTTTGACTTCTTAGAGACTTGTTCATTGTAATGATAAGGACACTGGTAATGATAAAGACATAGTATAAAAAATTCTGCAAGCAGATAGCAATGGATGTGGAACTCAACCACAAGGGAGTGGACATGACTTCATTTTATGCCATAATGGAATCTTATTTAAAGATGGAGTCACTCATGCCAAGAGATAAAAGTAAAAGCCCCTCCCTACGCTGCTGTGCTCCCTCTCCTAGCTTTTCTCTCTTTCTCTTCAAGGCTCACTCAGCTGGCGTGCCACCACCTCTGCAAGGCCTTTTCTGGCTCCCCTAGTTTTTAGTTTGTTGCCCACAGCATACTTTTTATTTACTTGGTGTGACTTTTGCATTTACTTATCTGGCTACATGTTGTTTTACTCAATAGAACATAAGCTCCTTGAGAGCTGGGATCATTTTATTTTTCTCTTTGTATCTCCGTTGCTTAGTACAATATCTGGCATATAGTAGGTGCTTCTAAATGCTTACTGAATTGACATTGAAAATAGAAGTTATTCATAAATGAAGTAGAGAATTATCAAAATAGCATCGATAATCTCTGTCGTGCCAGTTCTAGTCATTTTTTGGCAGCTATAGAGTGCATTGGAAAATTAGGGATTGTTGTTCTGCCTAATTAGAGAATTCCTAAGGACCTAGGATGCCTTGCAAAGACTAGAACTGCAGTAAGTATGAGAAGAATGGTATGTTAGAAAGAGTATTAGATTTGGAGTAGGAAGACCTAGGTTTGAATCTGGATTCAATCCTGGTCACCTGCAGAATGAATGAAATGATACATACATAGCCTATCTCACAGAGTTGTTGTAAGCATAGATAGAAATAGGAATTTTTCACATGGGGCAAAAACTCTTCAGGGAGATAGGTTGGCACAGAAGACAGTATGGAGATGGTGGCATGTAACTGTGTAGAGGATTATCCAACACCCCTCCTCCCTTAACATCCAATGACTCTTAATCTCACTTCCTTACCCCCCCCCCAGGCTGCTTTGTCCCCCCTACAAACCCTGTTGACATGTAAAATTATTCAATTAAAGCAGGGAGAGGAGGTAGCCTGTCCCTTCCCCTTCCTCCTCCAACCTTGCTGGCCCATAACCCTACTTCCTCACCCTTTCCCAGGCCCTTCTTCACCTGTCAGCCCTATTGTCCACCTCCCCCAACTTCCAAAGGGACATAGGCTCTGCTAGGGGAGGCACTGGTCGATCCTATCTCTGTTTCCCTCAACTTTCCCCAGCCCTTGTTCTCTTTCCATCTCCTTTCTTCTGGCCTCCAGGAGCCCTGAGGCATGAAAGCAACAATCTCTGTACCACTGTGAGAAGGAAGCATGACATTTCACCTGGTCAAAGCTCCAACTGCCCTGCCCTAGTTAATCCTCTGGTCGCCAGTCTTAAATGAGCTCATGAATTTAAAATGTTTTGTAAATAACTGTAATGTTATATGAAAATATGAGAGATTATTGTTATCCATCCTGATGATGCCTTGGAGAATTAAACATTCTCTTGTTACAAACTGTGAGGTGGCTTTTCTCTTTAGACTTTGAGGTTCCGCCTTAGGTGGGAAAAAGTCAAGTAGTATAGTAAGCAGAGCATGGAACTTGGGGTCAGGATATCCGAGGTCTAGTCTTGGCCTCTCTCATTAGTCAGTTATGTGACCTTGGTCAAGTCACTTCTTTTGGGGTCTCAGTTTTCAAGTTTATAAAAGGAAAAAAGGACGTTGTGTTCTCTAAGGTCCATTCCAGTTCTGACTTTATTTTGTTGTTGTTCAGTCATTTCAATTGTGTCTACCTCACAGAGTTGTTGTAAGCATAGATATAAGTAGGAATTTTTCGCATGGGGCAAAAAACTCTTCAGGGAAATAGGTTAGCACAGAAGGTAATATGGGGATAGTGGCATGTGACAGTGTAGAGGACTCTCCAACATCCCTCCTCCCTTAACATCCAGTGACTCTTAATCTCACTCCCTTACCTCATTTGGGGTTTTCTTGGCAAAAATACTGGCGTGGTTTGCCATTTTCTTCTCCAGCTCATTTTACAGATGAGAAAACTGAGGCAAACAGGGACTTGCCCAGGGCCACACAGCTAGTAAGTGTCTGAAACCAGATTTGAACTCAGGCTTCCTTACTCTGGACCCGGGGCTCTATCTGCTGTGCCACCTAACTCCACTATCTGATATTCTGTGCTTCCTTAATACCTTGCAATAATACACATGTAACACGCTAAGAATTTTAAGAACCTCAAGCAAGTTTTTGTCTTTTGGAGTTTAAACTATATTCCCCTTAAAAAGAGAAAGCATATTCAATGCACTTGCCTGGTACATAGGTATAAGCATAGCTCGAGAGATTGAAGGGACCTCAAAGTCTTTCTAGTCTAAATGATTAGAGGACTGAGATTGGTGAGGTTAATAAGTGACTTTCCCAGTTGCACAGGTAGTAAGCATTGAGGCAGAACTGGAATTCAGAGCCAGTGATCATCATTCCTCTGAGACTCTATCCTTTTCAGGTAATATGTGTGTGTGTGTGTGTGTGTGTGTGTGTGTGTGTGTGTGTGTGTGTTTGTTTGTGCATGTGTATGCATGCAAATGTGTTGGAGGGATTTGGTAAATTTGTGATTTTCCACATCGTTGTATTGGAGTTTGATCTTTCATGATGACTTTTTTTTTTTTTTTGCCACACAGACTTGAGAGGTATTTTTTAAGAGGTCCCTTTATTTTAAGGAATTGATCAAATCCAAATTGAAATTAATGACTTAAAACTACATTTCATTATGTCTTCTTTGATCTTGACTTATCTTGACATGGAGATACCTGGAGTGATGTTGGAGACTCTTGGAAGCTATGCAGGTGGAACCAAATCTCTGGTAGTCTCTACCAAGCAGGAAAAGCTTTAGGTATATGCTTATATGCACTCCTATATATATACATATGTGTAGATACACACACACCTGATGATAGGCAGTGTATCTGTCATTGAAGAACCATTCTGGCTAGGTGTGGAAAAGCTCATTATCAGGAGTTTGAGCCACCAAAGGATCAATTAGAGGGCCACAAAGATCGTCTACAGACTGTACATGGGTACAATGACTGTGATCTCCATTCACACTGGTGAAAAGTATAGGTCCTTGGGCAGCTAGGTGGTGCAGTGGATAGAATACCGGCCCTGGAGTCAGGAGGACCTGAGTTCAAATCCTGCCTAAGACACATGATACTCAACTAGCTGTGTGACCCTGGGCAAGTCACTTAACCCCAATTGCCTCATCCAAAAAAAAAAAAAAAAGGAAAGAAATTATAGGTCCTTGAAGTGTCATAATTTTAGATGTTCTAGGGATCTGTCTGATTAGAGAATCCTATTGGGATTCCTCTCAAAAAGCAAAGGGCATTGACTTAGAGAAGGGTCATATCTGCAGGAAAGAAGAGAAATGGGCTTTATGCCCTAATTGCTCTTCTTTCCATCGGTCTACACTCTTTATGTTTTTTCCCATTGAACATATTGTACATTGAAATAGGCATTGCATCGCTTGGAGTTTTATGCTTTTGAGATCTGTGGTGTGGGCAATTTAAACAATCTGTGATTTCCCTCCTCCCATATGAATGCAGAATGATCTGTGTGTATATGCATGTATATGTGTAAGATTCTTGGCTTTTCTATCTCATAGAGTGTGAATCTCAGAGCGGGAAGGAACTTTAAAAGTCAACCAGTTCGTATGGAGTTTGAATGCAGATCGAAGCATACTATTTGCTATTTTTTTCTTCTGTTGTGTTTTGTTTTCTCTTTCTGGTGGTTCCTCCTATTGGTTCTAATTCTTACTTACAACATCACTGATGTGAAATTATGTTTAATAGGAATGGATATGTATAGCCTGTATCAGATTGTGCACCATCTAGGGGAGGGAGATGGGGAGGGAGAGGGAGAAAAATTTAGAACTCAAAAGCTAATGGAAGTGATTGTTGATAATTCAAAATAAATTAATAAAATTTTTTTTTAAAAGTCATCTAGTTCAGCTCCTTCCTAAAGCATGAATTCTTTCTCTAGAGGGACCTGGCAGTAATCACCTAGCGGTAGCCTCTGCTTGAATATCTCTGGTGAAGAGGAGCTCCCTGTCCCCAAAGACAGCCCATTTCACTTTTGGAGAGTACTTAATTGGATAATCATTTGGATAATACTTAATTATTAAGAAGATCTTCCTCATATCCAGAGGATTTGGATAAAAACATCAGCCCTATTTTAACTCTTTATGAGACCTTGTACTAGTCACATCTTTCTGGGCTGCACAGCAAAATGAAGGTGCTTACAGGATAATGGGATCATAATTAGACTAGATGTTATCTGAGGTCCCTTCTGTCTCTAAACCCATGATCCTGTGAAGATCTGCCTCCCCATAATTTCCACCTGTTGCTCTCCTAGTTCTACCCTCTGGGAACAAGCAGAGTGTGTCAATTTCC
This sequence comes from Vombatus ursinus, assembly GCF_900497805.2. Taxonomy (NCBI): domain Eukaryota; kingdom Metazoa; phylum Chordata; class Mammalia; order Diprotodontia; family Vombatidae; genus Vombatus; species Vombatus ursinus. The sequence goes on from NW_020951624.1 coordinate 5,020, forward strand.
TCTCTTCCACTTGACATATCCTGTCATCCCTAAGTCTACTTTTCTTGTAGGCTAAACTTTGCTAGTTCCTTGAACAGTTCTTTACATAATATAGTCATAGTATTCCCTTCAGCATCATTTTTTTTCTTTTTCCCTTACAATTTTTTTGTCTTAATTCAATTTTATTTTCCTCCCAGCATTCTTATTGCTCGTGCTTTAGTTCTTTACCGTTGCTCAGTGAATCAGTCAATGGACACTTATTCCAAGGTGGCTCTATGCTAGGCACTGTAGGCCCTGTGCAAAGTTCTTGGGGTACTAATCTCAAAGTGAGAGAGTCTTTGCCCTCAACATATTCATAGATAAATAAATTCTATCTATCTGTGTGTGCATACTTACATATGTGAACATCCACATGTATATATATACATACATACATACACATGTATACACACATGTATACACACACCCAAATAAAATAAAATTAATTCAGGATAGGCCTGAGTGCAGAACCAGGAGAGCACTGGGTAGAAATGGATGGAGATGGACAGGGACAATCAGAAAAACAGTAAGAGAAAGGAACAGAAGGACAGAAAAGAACTTTGGGTTACAATCCCATGTAGGGAACAGAAGATGAATTCATCATCACCTACAGAGGAGACTGAGAATAATCAGTCAGACCAGGAGGGAGAAATCCTTGAGTAGTATAAGGAAAAATAGATAGTAGAGTAGTTTCAAAAGAATGAAGTAGTCAACAGTGTCAGATGCTTCAGAGGGTTCAAGAAGAGTGGAAAAGGTGAGAAAAGGCTATTGAATCCAGTAATAAAGAGATTATTAGTGACCTTGGAGAGAGCCATTTCAGTCAAGTGAGGTCACAAGCCAGATTACAAGAAGTTTAGGAACTAGAGGGAGTTTAGGGCTAGAGGGAAGTGAAAAAGTAGAGACAATGAATGTAGGCAACTTTTTTCCCCCAGGATTTAGCTATGGAAGAGGAAAAAAGATATTGGATGATAGCTTGTGGGGGTGGTAGGATCAAGTGAAGGTTTTTAAGTTTTAAGTATCCAGTGCTTAATTGTAGCATCCATAACTGAACATAGTTCTTTATATGTATTCTGATGAGAGCAGATCATAGTGGCATAATTACCACTTCCCCCTTCACTTTGGACACTTGTATAATTCTTAGTATAGCAAAGGTTTTCATTAGTGAGTTTAGTAGGTATCTGTTTCCTGCCCCCCCTTTTAAAAAAAGAGCTTTCTACTTTCTCAGCTTCAGATCATGGCTACATGACATCATAATAAAATTATATGCCCTTTTGCACACACCTTTGTTTATGAAGTTAATGTCTTTATTAATAAATGATGAGCCACTCTAGCTTGTGATCATATGTATTAATTATCTTTTCCAGAGGGGATCCATATTCTTGTATGGCTACCCTAAAGCTACCTCTGCTTAGCAGGGCAAGTCATCATCCTTTCTTCAGGGTAGAATTCAGAGTAGTAAATATTCTTTCTGTGTGCTCTTCTTTGGCTATTTCAACTTGGACCAATGCAACAGAAAATAATGGAAAGATTGTTAAGCCATTTCTCATTTCTGGGACTCCCTTTTTTGTATCTGCAGAAAACTGTTGTCATAAAATGCCATATCCTTTGATTGACCAACCATTAGATACAATTTTGTGCAGGTAAAATTGCAGGCACCAAAAAAAAAATCTAAACTTTAAACATTTAGCCCTTAAGCTACAATTATATGCTATTCAGGCTGTGCCAGAGCACCTGAGTGATCAGCTGATTTGGTATCATAGGTTGGCAGCAGGCTCAATGAACCAGACCTTCAGATGGCCAGTACTTGCTGCAATAGACAGTGATTTCCCACAAAACCTTTCTTCTCGAGAATTCCTTCTAGCAATGGAAAGGATGATGGGATGGTCAGGATAAGTTGGAGAAATAAACCATGGAGGTATTAGCATATATGTATACAAAACAATTTGATAGATGCTTATCTCTTAACAGAAATCTTTGGTATGTGAACAAATTTCATTATGGGTTGTTTTTTTTTTTTTTCTGCAGCAGTCCACTTCAGCTTACACTAGACCCCAGGAATGAAAGTCATTTGTTTCTGAGAAAGTTATTATCATCATCGTCATCCCAAATATAGCTCAAGTTGGTACTAGCTCAGAAAGTGTTAGTGTCTGAGGTTTTCCTTGGAGGCAGGAGCAAAAAGATAGAGAATGTTGAACAAATTATGACCAGATTAAGACCTTAAAGATTTAACTCATTTCTTTAGGATTAAAGGGTTTAGAGACCATTGTACTGCACACACATCAATAAATAGATCATCTATTACGGTAATGCTGTTTTAATTCCATCAGCAGTAAAATAGAAGGCTGAAAACAAGAATTGCCACACAGAGTCAGTTCCATGGCCCACCCAGTCCAAGATGCTCTTTGATAATTGCATATTCGGGGAACATTCTGGAGGAAAGCATAGGTGCCCTCAACAAGATCGGCTTCACAGATTGGGGTGGGCCCTTTAAATATCCTGGTTTCCATTAGAAGCCCATTATTAATCAGGCAGAACCATGAATGGATACTTTTTACATTTAACTAGACTTTTTCCTTCTTGGTGTTAACAATTCTATGTTTGTGTTAAATTCAGTCTCAAGGAGCTATTACTCTGTCCACTAACAGGAATGACAGTCTCTCCAAGCCTTGGTAGATAGTCTTCTCAGATTGTTGGGGCCAAAAAGAAAAGAAAAGAAAAATTTCCTGGGGATCAAGATTCTGGTAATAATTGTTCCTCTTTGAATTCAACTAAGCTAGTCCTCTGACTACGGGTACAGCCTGTCGTGGAGCCTGTACCTGAATGAGGCTTGTACAGCTCTGGCAGCACCTTTGTTTGCATAGGGTAGCACCTTTGTGCTACCAAAAGATATTGGAAGAGGACAAATATCACTGGAGGAAGAGATGTAAGGTGGTACTTCCAATGAAGCATGGTGGGCTTGGCCTCATCCCCAAAATAGAGTTTTGAAAGGAACTCACCAATGACAGAATGCAGTCCAGCAAGGCAGAAAGAAGTGGGGTTGAGGAGTGGAGGGGAGAAGGCAGCAGTGTCATAGTGGCTAGGTCTAAAGAGTCAGAAAAAGCATGGCCGGGAGAAGACCGAAGGGGCACTTGTGGCGTGCCTTTGTTACCACCTCCCTCCTCCCTATCTGATTCCATCTTTCCACAGGCACGTTCAATGCTGTGGCACTGTCTGGTCCCTAGCTCAGAAGAGGAAGTCAGTTCACCAGTCATGACACAGCAGTTAAGATTCAGACTAGACCGCTTATCTGTAAAAATAATTCTAGAATGAGATATTTCAACTCGCCCTGGTAAGAGTGGTACTAGACAGGTCAGAAGGCCTGAATTTAAGTCCCATCTCTGGCATCTAGCAGTATGACCATTGACAGTTTGCTGAATCTTTATGAACTTCAGTGTTCTCATCTGTGAAATGGGAATACCTGAAGGAATCTCTGTCCCAGAGTTGCTGTGAGCCAAGTGCTTTGCCAACCTTTGAAGTGTTATAGAAATGTAAACCATGATTATCATCCACTTTTTCTCTGAGATTTTGGATGTCTAAATATAACATTGCTTTTATTATAGATTATGTGGGCAACCTCCATTTTTGGCAAATTCTGAAGATAAACTTTTTGAATTAATAAGAAAAGGGCATCTACGCTTTGGAAATACCATCTGGGAAACTATGAGTGACTCTGGTAAGGATAATTTTTTGGGGGGGATTTCCAATTAAAGCAAATAGAGACAATATTAAAAATATTTGAGAACAATGACAGTATTTTGAACATCTTTTTTTTTTGATGAAGTAATTGGGGTTAAGTGGCTTGCCCAGAGTCACATAGCTAGTGAATGTTAGGTGTCTGAGGTCGGATTTGAGCTCAGTTCCTCCTGACTCTAGGGCCAGTGCTCTATCCACTGTGCCACCTTGCTGCCCCTGAACATTGTTTTAGTTACTACAGGAAAACTCAGTGACTTTGTCAGAAAAGAAAGTTGAAATTGTTTATTCTATAGAATGAATTTGAACAGATGGTCTAACCAGTTGACAGAAGCTGAAAATATAAGGTCCAAATGGAATCATGCAAGGTTGGAAAGGTCTAGTGAGAAGAGAGAGAGAGAGAGAGAGAGAGAGAGAGAGAGAGAGAGAGAGAGA
>NW_020951625.1:0-2812 GCF_900497805.2 Vombatus ursinus
CAGCCTGTGGGATCACAAGACCTTTTCAAAACCATCATAAATCACTACAGAAAACAAATGGGGCACCATGTGATAAGATTTCTTCTGACAGCTTTGCCTCAACAAGACATATATGAGATAAATGGATACCTTCGTCTGTACCCAATTGCCAGTTTACAAAGTTCCAAGTTGTCAAATTGTAAAATATACCTACATCAAAAACCTTCCAAATAATACACCTTTTTGGTCATATAAGAATTGGTTTCAAACACCATCCCTTTGATTCCATTTCATTATCACAAGCCATATACAGAATAAGTCTGCTCACAGGAGGACTTTGCAAAAGAGAAAACATACTCACTATTGTCCAATTTTACCTTCACATGACATCCTGTCTGAACTAGGGAAACAAATTTCACATTGAGTTATTAAAAGAAAACTGTTTTATAGTGTGCAGGCATGTCTAATCACAGTAACCTTTGGGTTTTTTTTAATCATCTGCAGGCTTGTCTCATTTCATATAGGTTATGAGCACGTTCAGGACCAGGAAATAATAGGCTAACCTATTCTTCTAATCTACTTTCAGGATCACAGAAATGCCTTAGTTAATGAGGTTTTGCCAATATGACAAAAACAGAGTTAGGTCTCAGAAATGAGAGGGGACTTGAATTTTATGCGCAATGAGAACTTTGTCATCCTCTGAAGGTGGGAGCAGAGAAGTCCCACAACTTTTCAAAGTTTAGAAAATATATATTGGACAAATTTCCCAGGACAAATTTCAAGGATAAACAGTACAACACTGTTAGAAATTTGAAGCAAATAAATATCTAACCTGATTTGGGATTTATTGTGAGCATACAGAATAAGTAAAGAAAATCATGTGAGTTCGGGCTTAAGGGTCTTAAATCCCACATTATTATTACTTTAAAATGTTTAATTGATGTTCTTTCCTTTTTTATATCATTGTCATTTCCCACTGATACTCATGTATACTGCCTCAATAGAATACTACCTTGTAACAATAAGCATAGTGAAGCAAAATATATCGATATATCAGTCATATCTGAAAACAAATGCCTCATTCTGTACTAGTTCACCACTTTGTTACCAAGAGGCAGGGGGTATCCTTCACCATCAGACTTTTTTAGCCATTATTAGTCACTGCATTGATCAGAACTCAGAAGTCTTTCAATGTTGTTTTCTTTTTCATTTTTGTGGTTATCACATAAATTATTTTCCTGGTGCAACTTACTTTGCAACAATTTATATGCATTTTCCCTGGTTTCTCTAACTTCTTTTTATTTGTCATTTATTGTATAGTAACTTGTCCAGCCATTACCCCAATCAATGGATACTCACTTTCCTTTCAGTTCTTTTTTAGTTCAAAAAGTCCTGGTGTGTATGTATATGTACATATATATGTATGTATACACATATATATGTACATACACATACACACCAGGACTTTTTGAACTAAAAAAGAACTGAAAGGAAAGTGAGTATCCATTGATTGGGGTAATGGCTGGACAAGTTACTATACAATAAATGACAAATAAAAAGAAGTTAGAGAAACCAGGGAAAATGCATATAAATTGTTGCAAAGTAAGTTGCACCAGGAAAATAATTTATGTGATAACCACAAAAATGAAAAAGAAAACAACATTGAAAGACTTCTGAGTTCTGATCAATGCAGTGACTAATAATGGCTAAAAAAGTCTGATGGTGAAGGATACCCCCTGCCTCTTGGTAACAAAGTGGTGAACTAGTACAGAATGAGGCATTTGTTTTCAGATATGACTGATATATCGATATATTTTGCTTCACTATGCTTATTGTTACAAGGTAGTATTCTATTGAGGCAGTATACATGAGTATCAGTGGGAAATGACAATGATATAAAAAAGGAAAGAACATCAATTAAACATTTTAAAGTAATAATAATGTGGGATTTAAGACCCTTAAGCCCGAACTCACATGATTTTCTTTACTTATTCTGTATGCTCACAATAAATCCCAAATCAGGTTAGATATTTATTTGCTTCAAATTTCTAACAGTGTTGTACTGTTTATCCTTGAAATTTGTCCTGGGAAATTTGTCCAATATATATTTTCTAAACTTTGAAAAGTTGTGGGACTTCTCTGCTCCCACCTTCAGAGGATGACAAAGTTCTCATTGCGCATAAAATTCAAGTCCCCTCTCATTTCTGAGACCTAACTCTGTTTTTGTCATATTGGCAAAACCTCATTAACTAAGGCATTTCTGTGATCCTGAAAGTAGATTAGAAGAATAGGTTAGCCTATTATTTCCTGGTCCTGAACGTGCTCATAACCTATATGAAATGAGACAAGCCTGCAGATGATTAAAAAAAACCCAAAGGTTACTGTGATTAGACATGCCTGCACACTATAAAACAGTTTTCTTTTAATAACTCAATGTGAAATTTGTTTCCCTAGTTCAGACAGGATGTCATGTGAAGGTAAAATTGGACAATAGTGAGTATGTTTTCTCTTTTGCAAAGTCCTCCTGTGAGCAGACTTATTCTGTATATGGCTTGTGATAATGAAATGGAATCAAAGGGATGGTGTTTGAAACCAATTCTTATATGACCAAAAAGGTGTATTATTTGGAAGGTTTTTGATGTAGGTATATTTTACAATTTGACAACTTGGAACTTTGTAAACTGGCAATTGGGTACAGACGAAGGTATCCATTTATCTCATATATGTCTTGTTGAGGCAAAGCTGTCAGAAGAAATCTTATCACATGGTGCCCCATTTGTTTTCTGTAGTGATTTATGATGGTTTTGAAAAGGTCTTGTGATCCCACAGGCTG
>NW_020951626.1:0-10527 GCF_900497805.2 Vombatus ursinus
TACAATCATGGGAATGAATATACAAAGGCTTGATGGAGGTGGGGTTTTGCCCAGAGTGCCGGCTTTACTGCCCTTGGTCTTCTACTAGCAGGATATCTCTGGTTTTTCGAGGCCTTCTGTGGACAGTGACAGCAGCTGCCCCTGGGGCCACTGGTTTTGAAATGAGTTTAGAGAACTTACTCTCCTTTCCTTCCCACTCACTCACTACAATTATATTCTAGGCAGATGGGTGATTCTGACACTTCTTAAGAAAACCACAGAAAGAAACAAATTTATGTAAAGCATTCAACACTCTAATTAAATTTCTGTGCAATCCTAGGGTTTGGGCTTGGATGCTGATTTGCACTTAAAAAAAAAAAAAAGACACACAAAAAAAGCCCACAAAACAAAAGCCCCAATCCAAGAACTCAACCCTGTAAAATGCTTTCATGTTGTTCTCTGCCTGACAAGTAAATGAAAGAACCTCTTTTATTTCTTCCTTGAACACCTTTGTTTCTGTTGCTTGACAGCTTGGAACGAGTCTCTATTTAAACACAATTGAAAACACAGTATCTGAATGTGGATGATTTCAGATTCAGTGAAGCTGGCCGAGTGGAGGAGGCAAAGGAAGAAGGAACTAGGCAGGGGGTCCTACCTGAGCAGGGGCAGCAGACCAGATGCAAAGAATGCGCCTAAGCCACTCCTCTTGCAGCCAGTGGGGGAGGGTGTGGGGGGAGTGTCTGTGGACAAGGCAGGAGGGCAGCTGGGTATCTTTAAGAATCGACTATTCTGACCACACTGCTGTTCATACAGCTAGTGACTGGATGGACTGAAATCATGAAAGCAGCACATATTTATGTGATTCTTTACAGTGACAAAGTGCTTTCACATCCGTTATCCATCTACTTTATCTTCACAACCACCACCTGGGAGATTGAATTGTACAGGTAATAATGACTTGCTTTTTCTCAGCACTTTTAAGTTTTACATTCTGTGTTCCTACTGCTAGATGGTAAAGTGAATAGAGAACTGGGCCAAAATTCAGGAGGACCTGAGTTCAGATTCAATCTCAGACAATGGATAGCCAGGTGGTGAAGTGGAAAAAGTGCCAGACCTGGAATCAGGATAGACCCATCTTCCTCAATTCAAATCTGGTCTCAGACACTTACTAGCTGTGTGAACCTGGGCAAGTCACTTAACCATTTTTGCCTCAGTTTTCTCATCTGTCAAATGAGCTCAAGAAGAAAATGGCAAACCACCCCAGTATCTCTGCCAAGAAAACCTCAAATGGGATCGCAAAGAGTTGGACACAATGAAATGACTGAACAACAATCTGTATGAATCCTGGAATTTAACTTCTGTCCGTTTCCGTTCCCTAAACTGTAAAATGGACATAATAATACCGCCCACCTCCCAGAGTTGCTGTGAGAATCAAACGAGATAATATTTGTAAAGTTCCTGGCACAGGGTAGGCACTTAACAAATGTTTGTTCCCTTCCCTTCATAGCAACTCTATGAGGTAGGCAGTGCAAATATTGTCTTCATTTTACAGTTGAGGAAATTGAGGTTGAGAACTGAAGTGACTTGTACACAACCTTGGCACACAGCCTAGTAAGCAGCATAGCTGGGATTTGAACTCAGGTCTTCTGGCTCTAAATCCAGGACTCTTTCCACTACCCTACATTGTCTATGATCAAGGAATTAAAGTGACTTGTCCATGGCTCTTAATAATAATAATAACTCACATTTCAATAGAAATTTAAGGCTTATAGGGGTCAGCTAAGTGGCTCAGTGGATAGAGTACTGACCCTGGAGTCAGGAAGATTCATCTTCCTGAGTTAAAATCTGGCCTCAGACATTTACTAGCTGTGTGACCCTGGGCAAGTCACTTAACCTTGTTTGCCTCAGTTTCCTCATCTGTAAAGGGCTAGAGAAGGAAATGGCAAAAAAAGATACTCCAATATCTTTGCCAAGAAAACCCTAAATGGGGTCACGAAGTCAGACACAACTGAAACAATTGAACAAAAACTCTTAAGGCTTATAAATCTCATAAAAACTTTGTGAAGCAAGGTGTACAATGTCATCCTCATTTTTTGGGGGGGTCCTAGATCAGTGATTTCATGATGGGCAGAGTTCCCCCTAAGGAAACTACCTCTGTATAGTAGCGGGTTGCCAGAGGCACTGAGAGAATAAATGACCTTCTCAGAGTCACACAAGCAGTGTGTATCCAAGGTCTGAACTGGTTCTAGGTCATTCTTATTCTGAAGTAGGCTCTCTATCCACTATATTCACTGCCTCTGTTAAGACACTGGGACTCAAAAAGAAGTGACTTGCCCAAGGACACACATTTCATAAATGGTCAATCTGGAATTTGAAGCCAGTCATGGAAGACCAAATCCAAGGTGCTTTCTGCCCCATACATCATGCTGCCTCTCACTTAACCCTATGTTTCTGTGTTTCATCTGTCAAATCAGGCTGATAATATTGGTCCTACCCAACTCTCGAGTTATTGTAGGAATAATGAAATATGCATATGGCAAGAGCTTTTAAAAGAAAATTGTAAGGGCTTTTAAAAAGTGGAAATGCAACTTTTAGAAAGGAGTCTTTTAATACAGCAACCTCACAGGTTGGTTCTCTGCCCTTCCTTGGGTAACTAATACTCTGGGGGCCCTTGGGCACAGAAGGGCAGGAGGAAAATGCCAATTAGCTGTGGGAGACAAATAAGCTATTTAAGAATGTTCAGTATCTTTTAAAAGATCTTATTCTAATGAATTTCAAGGAGAAAAAATATGCAGAGGGACCTTCTCAAAATGGCTAGAGGCAGTGAGGAAGCAGACTCCTTGAGCTCACTATGACTTAAAACAGAAGGTGTGCCTATGTTGTGTGTGTGTGTGCGTCTGGAAACAGGAACACTTCCTGCCTTGGATGATACTAACTTTACCCCCCCCCCCCCGGTAGGAAGTGGAATCCTGAGGACCCAGGAAGGGTCATGGGAAAGGTGAGGGAAGAAAAGTCAAGAGTAAAGCAGTTTGTCCCCATTTCATAAAAATCCCTTCCTGAGGCTGCTTTTTATGTGAGGAATGTTGGTTCTCTTTAAGGATAATATTGAAAGCTCCACAAATCAGGATATCTACTTATGTCCTAATTTTTAGCCAAATCAGACTCGAATCTACTGTCCTACTCACTAACTAACACTTGGTTCTAGGTTAATGTTCTTGGTTAGCTCATTAGCAGTGTGGTATCAGATGACAGGACAAGCAGAGAAACATAGACAGCTGGCTTCAGATTCAGGGACCTGGTATCAGATCCCACAGATACTGCTGGTGTTATCCTCGACAAATCACTTAGTCTCTCAGCGCCTCAGTATCTCTGTTATGAATGGCAAAGGAAGTGCTGATTTACATTGGTAGAGGAAATTCCTTTATCTGGAGTTCCCTATACCCATAAAATCACAAGTCAGCCTCTTTCTTCTCATATTAGATGACAGATATCATCACATGCCCCATTCTAGCCAGGAAAGGGTCATCAGAATCTTCCCTCTTATGAGATCAACCCAAGAAATATCTGGGAGGCATTTTATCCAGTTGTGGAAATGGGATTTATTTTCTTTCTTCTTCCCCTAGGATAGGTTACTATAAACTCAGCCTCCATATTGGCCAGTGGTGGTGCTGAGGACAGTTATATGGCTGTTTGAGAAATGAAGTCCTTCAGAGCCAGAGTACAGAAGGACAAGGGGCAAAATTGATATTCTAGGGGCAGCTAGGTGGTGCAGTGGATAGAGCACCAGCACTGGAAGCAAGAGGACCTGAGTTCAAATCTGGCCTCAGACACATAACAATCATTAGCTGTGTGACTCTGGGCAAGTCACTTAACCCCAATTACTTCACAAAAAAAAATTGGTATTCTACATTTAGATTGATTTTGGATGAAAGGCGGGGGTGATATCCCTGCTTTGGGGGGAGCTGTTTCCCCAGTGTCTGTGCCTATACTTTCCTTGAAGAAGTATCTACATAATTCCAAATAACCCAATAAAAATGATATATTCCTCTTTTAGACATTGCCAAATATTCAGATATTTGAGAGCTGGCAGGCAAACCAGAGGGGTGGTCATCTGGATTATTTGGTTTTCTTCTTCAGGGCACTTGTCATAGTGGAGACTTGACCAATGTATTCCAAGATATCCATCCATTCTATGAATCCCCTCAAAGAAGATGAGGGAATTCTTGAATCCCAGGGACCTTCTTTAAGTCTCTAGTACTTAAAACATGTGGATGGAGAAACTGTAGGAACCCCTAATCATATTCATCACTTGGAGAACTCAAGTATGTGATGCTCATTGCTATGATAAGCATAAATGAATGAATCTCCTTTGGAATTCATGGTGGTTCACAGAATCTCTGCTGAGGAGGATCTCAGGTCCATCTAGTCCAACCCATACCTGAACAAGAATCTCCTCTCCCAAATACTTGATATAGTTATCTTGTTTGCACATAATCATCTACATGTTATCTCCTCCATTAGGTCGTGAGCTCCTTGAGAGCAGGGACTATTTTTGCCTTTCTTTGTGTCCCCTGCACTTAATACAGTGCTGGCACGTAGAAGGAATTTAACAAATGTGTGTTGACTTGGTCATTCAGCTTTTGCTTAAAGACCTCCAGTGAGGAGGAACCTAGTACCTCCCAAGACGTCTAATTCCACTCTGGGATGGTTCTAATTGCTAGAAAGCTTTTCTCAACATCAAGCCTAAATTTGTCCCTGAAAATCGCACCCATTTCTCTTAGCTCTGCCCTCTGAAACCAAGCAGGGAAAATCTAATCTCTTTTACAAATGATGGTCTTTCAAACACTTGAAGAGAGCTATTATGTCCCCTTCTCTTGTCAGCCTTCTCTTATCCAGGCTAAACATCTCCAAGACCTTCCTTCCAGCTCTTCACATGGCATGAACTCAAGACCTTTAAAATGATATTTACTTTCCTTTGGATGCTGTCTCACTAATCAACATTGTTCCTAAAATGTGCTGCCCAGAATAGAACACAATATTCCACATGTAGTCTATCTTCTCATGCAATTTAAGATTATAATTATTTTTACTGCCTACTATATCACACTATTGATTGTATTGAGCTTGTAGTCCACTTAAACCCCCAGATCTTTTTCAGACAAACTCTCATCTAAACATGGTTGGGTGGTTCACCTGACTGAAAAATAGGCTGCTGAAATTTTAGTGACTCTTGGTAGTTTTAAGGGCCTTGAACTTTAATTGTGCCACATGGAGTTAGATGGGATGACATCAGTGAAGGAAACCCACTTACATTGCCCTCTGGAGCCTGCTTTCTTGCCTTGGCTCTGAAGGTGAATAAACTATATCTTAGTTATTCCCTGCTCCAAGAGAACCCAAGTGGTCACAAGAGTATGAGGAGAGCCTAAAATGGAACTATTAGCTGTTCAGTAATTTCCTGATTTACCCTGGACTGGGAATTTTAAAGTTAAAAGGCTGATTGGCAAAAAGTCATGTAATGCCCAGCTTTCTGCTTGCTGAACCCAATGGAGAAGTGAAACACACCTTTGGCACTTGTGTTTCTGGGCCCAGATGTTCAGAAACTAGCAACAGAGAGCCCCAAGGCAGGGAATTTTTTCCTTAGACTTGTTTCATATGCCTACAATTGGGTCAGGCTTATTGGGTAATTGTTAATGTTTGTTGGAGATACTGGGATTTTGGTTGGGGCTAAATATGGCTGGAGCCCTTGCCTCAGAGATTCCTAATCTCCCAAGAGTTGGTGACTGGCTGCTTTTGGTGTCTGGCAATGTCCTTTTAGCTTGGTGCAGTGAAAAGGACTAGGGTTCCATTCTTTGACCATCTTCTTGCTAGCCTTGCTAACCTCCTTGACACTTAAACCAGAGACCAAGACCTGAACATTTTAACTCTTTTGTGTCCAGAACTTCTGCCCTGGGGCTCTACTGTCCTACTGTCCTGCTTGGTGACCGTTTGTCCTGGTCCACTATTTCTGGAAGACCCCTGACATGTTTTACTCCACTTTTACTATCTGGACATCTCCGTGGTTTGGCTAGTAGCCCTTGTGTATACCCTTTCCAGTCTTAGGCCTCGTCTTCCCTCAGTTATTTATACTTTTTTTGAGACTAGATCTTATCTTGCCCAGGCTAGAAGTTAAATAGCCGCTTACAGGCTTGAGCCCATGACTGATTGTCATGGGAATGTTGACCTGCTCTGCTTCTGATCTGGGCTGGCCCACCCTTCCTCAGGTAGCCTAGTGATCCCTGCTCCAGGGGTCTCACTGTATTGATCCTGGACTCAGTGTAGATGTGTGATTGGCTTAGCCCATTATATATGAGAACTCTTGAGCTCATGGAATCCACCAGTTTCAGCTCTCCAGGAGCAGGGATTATAGTGGTGTGTGCCAGGCCCAATGCCTGGTACTCTCCCAGTTCTGGAACTATGATCTAATAAATTCTGCCACTGTTCCTAGATGAGTTGTGTTGATGGCCCTTATGGGCCCATTCATCATCCCAGTAACTTTCTGGACCAAAGTAACCATCCCTGATAACCTATGTAGATTGTTTTCTCCCTATTAGAATATAAGCTTCATGAGGGCAGGAACTGTCCATACATTTATATTTATACCCTCTAGTACTTAGTACATAGTATGTGCTTATTAAATTATTTTTCACAAATTCATTCATTCTTTCACTTGCTCCCCGTGTGACTGTTAAAAAAAATGTCTTGAAACCACCCATTAGTCAAGTATGGGTCATAATTTATATTAGAAAAGTTTTAAGCCTACTAATTTCATGCATTTGGCTTTGGGCAGCTACAGAGGGGAGGATGAATTGGAGAAAAATGTTTGTGTTTACCTGCAAGGCAGGAATGAATAACGAGGCTGGAGAGTGTTTAACTTTCTCTAAAGATTTCGGAGAAGTTTACAGACATGATCTCATCTGTCTTCAACTCCAACTGAACAAAGTCAACCTCATCCAGAAGTGTTTTTGTACCTCTCTGTTAGGAAATGAAGAGGCAATCAGTCCTTCCCATTAGCATGGAGACAAGCCAACTTGACACCTTTCAGATTTTTTTTTTGTTGTTTTTGGCAGGGGGTAGGGGGAGTTAAATCTCTTCTCCAAGTGCAGAGTGACTTGAGAATCTCATTGTGGAGCCATTTGTCAAGGAGACAGTGATTTATGGACATAGATGAGAGAATGCACTAACTTAAAAGGTACAGTTCAGGCCTTGTTGTTGCTTCTGTAGTAGGTCCTTTGGCTTTCACTTCTAATCTCAAGTAAGGAAAATTCCATAGGTTTGGGATCTCTCATAACCTGACTGTACCAACCTAGTTCCCACAAATGAAGGGGGCCACTCCAGAAGAGTCTTCATGAAGGATTCCTATTGGTTTAACTCATGGCTTTTTGGTGCTTTTCAGTAATATAATCTCACTGGTAAGCTCCCAGAATGGCTGGGAGAGGATGGAAGAGGCAATGGATTTTGAGACATGGAGTAGAATCCTGGTCCTGGTACATTTTGCCTGGGTAATCTTGGGAAAAAACACTTAACCTCTCTGTGCCTCAGCTTGTTCATCTGTAAAATTAAATGGTTGTATATATTAAGAGTTCTTAACCTTTTTTGTGTTTCTGGCAGTCCAGTGAAGCCCTTTTCAGAATAATGTTTTTAAATGGATAAAATAAAATACATAGAGTTACAAAGGAAACCAAATATATTGAAATATAGTTATCAAACTATTTTAAAAAACAAGTACATGGACCCTAGGTTAGGAACCCCTGAACCACATGACCTACAAAGTCCATTGCAGGTCTAACTATGATCCCATGACTGTAGGAAATTCTATAAAATTTGAAAATCAGATCTTAAAGATAAGAAGGAAACAACATGTTCCCAGCAGTTATGCTGGACAGATAGGAGTGCTACTAATTAAGAGTACTCAATTTAGAAGTCACAAATGTACAGCAGATGCAGAGTTCATTCACCAAACACTGACCAAGCAGCTTTGATGTGTCTAATACTGTATAGTAAGTACTTTGGGAACATGGGTAATAGACTCCAGAACAATCACTAGAAATTTTCAAACTCAGGATAAATGACACAAAAGGCACCCTCAATTGAGAGGGTGGTGGTGGGGTAGACATGGGACCATGGGGGAGGGGGACTGAGAGTCCAAGACACTGGCAAGTTTTTGCATGAGACTTTTTCTGATCACCCCAGCTAGTAATTCCTTCTACCCTAAAGTTACTTTGTGTTTTGTATATACTCATATATTCACATGCTGTCTCACCTGTTAGAATGTAAGTTTCTTGAGGGCAGGAAATATTTTATTTTTTTTCTTTGTATCTTCAGTCCTAACACAGTACCTGGTACATAGCAGGTGCTAAATAAATGTTTGTTGAGGGGTACAAAGCCAGTGTTGTTGATGACTGGAATGAGGAGCAGGGCAGGTAGGGCATGACAGGAGCTAACCTCTGCATACTGAAACACTTCAAATGCTGTCAGGGCCCCCCAGTTTTGCCCCCTCCAAATTTACCTCCTTGGGAATCGTCCCAGATGCCACTGCCCAGTTATACATCTGGCAGTCTCTCTTACTTCATGAAGACTTTCCCGGCCCACTCTAGTCCACAGTAATCCCCTCTTTCTCTGAATTTGTAGCACTTAGTGTCCATACCTTCACTTGGCAATCAACAACAGTTTGAAGATTAGTTTCTGTAGTGTGATGTTGGGCAAGTCATCTCCCCTCCCTGGGCCTCAGTTTCTGCATATATGAAGCAGATGCTATAATTTGCAAATATATATGTGTGCATATATACACACACATACATATATGCATATGTATGTGTATATATGTGTGTATATACATATGCACATACATATATAATTTGCCCCTGGCTTGCAGAGATGTTGAAATCTACACATGCCTCAAGAATGTGGATGGGAAAGTGCTTTGCACTCACTGGGAGACAAATGCTATATAAATCCAGAGTAAAGTAGGTCACCACTGGTTGTGTTCCTCATTCCTCATTAAAAAAATTCCCTTCTAAGTATAGGAAGACTTTTCCTCTAGAAGTCCTAGGCTCAGCTCATGATCTTCCCTCCAAAGTTAATTATTTTTTGATCAGACCCATGATTTCTTCAGAGTGGGGAACTTCCCAGTGAAGAAATTCCCTTCCTTGTCGGGCTCAGACATGTGCCTGTAACTTATAGTCTTTGAGGGTTGCCTCAGGCACTGAAAGATCATGTGACCTTCCCAGGGAACCCTGATCAATATGTACCAGAAGTAGTACTTGAACTCAATCTTCTTGACTCCACGGTCAACACTCAACTACTACTCTACTACAACATGTTTCCTCTTCTAATTGTAAAGTGATGTGTTTAGAATCAATAGCTTCTGAGGTCCCTTCCAGTCCTAAGCTTCTAGAATTTTCTATCCCAAAATGTTCTGTAACGTACTAGATCTTCAAACTCCTGGACTTGATGTCAGGAAGGAGCTGGTTTCAAACCAAGCTCCAGCACTTACTGGCTGAGAGACCTTGTGCAAGTCAGCCTGTTTGAATCTGAATTTCCTCCCCTCTAAAATGGAGCTACTCATGTGCAGTAGAGAGATAGTGGAGTGTGAAGAGTGGAGACCTGGCCTTGGAGGCAGAGAATCTTGGGTTCACTTCTGGCTTCTGAAGCACATTGGTGACCCTGGGCAGTCACTTAATCTTTTGTGACCCAGCCAAAACTGCAAGAATAGAAGTTGAAAGGCGGGTGTCTGTCTTCACGGGTAGAGGGAGTCCTCACCAGAGCTTGCTACATGGACAAAATACCAGGTCTAGTAAAAAAAAAAAAATCTGAGGTGCCTTCCTCATAGGATAGTTATGAGGCATAAGTGAGAATTATGTAAAGCAGTTTGCAAGCATTAAAGCATTATGTAAATGCAAGTTATTATTTTAACATTCTGTGTTCTCTATGGCCTCTTCCAGAATGGAAAATTTGAGATTCTTTATTATATGATTATCCTACTGAACTGCCTGGGTCCTGGGATGTTCCTGACTCTAGTCCTATACCCAAGAAAGAAAGAAAACTTCAAAAGATGCTGTTGGGAAATGCTTAGGCTCCTAGGAGAGGCACCGGCAAGCACTTTGAACCAAGAAAGATGTTGCATGTTACCGATGTGGCCTTGAGTCCCTTCAGAATAAGCGGATGGGGTCATCAATAGTGATCAGGCTCTTCAGTTATCAGGTGGGGAAAACGGCAGTGGCTCTTGTTGCCAGAATGGAATGCTTTGTTAGAGAGTCCTTGTGCTGAGACACGGAAGGGCGTGCTTGGAAAATTAAAGCCCAGCAGCCTGTTACTCATCAAGGTGTCAGATGCTACTGATGGAGACGCAATGTAAGTCTTTTGTTCCTTCCTTGCTACCGGTAAAGGTTAACTATGACTCTCTTCTCATTATGTGACCCTTTCTTTTCTAACCCACGACAGTGCCAGCTACTATTCCAATGGATTTTTTTTTTACTGTAATGGACTGGGTAAAGAAGTGAAAGAAAACTA
>NW_020951627.1:0-10528 GCF_900497805.2 Vombatus ursinus
TACAATCATGGGAATGAATATACAAAGGCTTGATGGAGGTGGGGTTTTGCCCAGAGTGCCGGCTTTACTGCCCTTGGTCTTCTACTAGCAGGATATCTCTGGTTTTTCGAGGCCTTCTGTGGACAGTGACAGCAGCTGCCCCTGGGGCCACTGGTTTTGAAATGAGTTTAGAGAACTTACTCTCCTTTCCTTCCCACTCACTCACTACAATTATATTCTAGGCAGATGGGTGATTCTGACACTTCTTAAGAAAACCACAGAAAGAAACAAATTTATGTAAAGCATTCAACACTCTAATTAAATTTCTGTGCAATCCTAGGGTTTGGGCTTGGATGCTGATTTGCACTTAAAAAAAAAAAAAAAGACACACAAAAAAAGCCCACAAAACAAAAGCCCCAATCCAAGAACTCAACCCTGTAAAATGCTTTCATGTTGTTCTCTGCCTGACAAGTAAATGAAAGAACCTCTTTTATTTCTTCCTTGAACACCTTTGTTTCTGTTGCTTGACAGCTTGGAACGAGTCTCTATTTAAACACAATTGAAAACACAGTATCTGAATGTGGATGATTTCAGATTCAGTGAAGCTGGCCGAGTGGAGGAGGCAAAGGAAGAAGGAACTAGGCAGGGGGTCCTACCTGAGCAGGGGCAGCAGACCAGATGCAAAGAATGCGCCTAAGCCACTCCTCTTGCAGCCAGTGGGGGAGGGTGTGGGGGGAGTGTCTGTGGACAAGGCAGGAGGGCAGCTGGGTATCTTTAAGAATCGACTATTCTGACCACACTGCTGTTCATACAGCTAGTGACTGGATGGACTGAAATCATGAAAGCAGCACATATTTATGTGATTCTTTACAGTGACAAAGTGCTTTCACATCCGTTATCCATCTACTTTATCTTCACAACCACCACCTGGGAGATTGAATTGTACAGGTAATAATGACTTGCTTTTTCTCAGCACTTTTAAGTTTTACATTCTGTGTTCCTACTGCTAGATGGTAAAGTGAATAGAGAACTGGGCCAAAATTCAGGAGGACCTGAGTTCAGATTCAATCTCAGACAATGGATAGCCAGGTGGTGAAGTGGAAAAAGTGCCAGACCTGGAATCAGGATAGACCCATCTTCCTCAATTCAAATCTGGTCTCAGACACTTACTAGCTGTGTGAACCTGGGCAAGTCACTTAACCATTTTTGCCTCAGTTTTCTCATCTGTCAAATGAGCTCAAGAAGAAAATGGCAAACCACCCCAGTATCTCTGCCAAGAAAACCTCAAATGGGATCGCAAAGAGTTGGACACAATGAAATGACTGAACAACAATCTGTATGAATCCTGGAATTTAACTTCTGTCCGTTTCCGTTCCCTAAACTGTAAAATGGACATAATAATACCGCCCACCTCCCAGAGTTGCTGTGAGAATCAAACGAGATAATATTTGTAAAGTTCCTGGCACAGGGTAGGCACTTAACAAATGTTTGTTCCCTTCCCTTCATAGCAACTCTATGAGGTAGGCAGTGCAAATATTGTCTTCATTTTACAGTTGAGGAAATTGAGGTTGAGAACTGAAGTGACTTGTACACAACCTTGGCACACAGCCTAGTAAGCAGCATAGCTGGGATTTGAACTCAGGTCTTCTGGCTCTAAATCCAGGACTCTTTCCACTACCCTACATTGTCTATGATCAAGGAATTAAAGTGACTTGTCCATGGCTCTTAATAATAATAATAACTCACATTTCAATAGAAATTTAAGGCTTATAGGGGTCAGCTAAGTGGCTCAGTGGATAGAGTACTGACCCTGGAGTCAGGAAGATTCATCTTCCTGAGTTAAAATCTGGCCTCAGACATTTACTAGCTGTGTGACCCTGGGCAAGTCACTTAACCTTGTTTGCCTCAGTTTCCTCATCTGTAAAGGGCTAGAGAAGGAAATGGCAAAAAAAGATACTCCAATATCTTTGCCAAGAAAACCCTAAATGGGGTCACGAAGTCAGACACAACTGAAACAATTGAACAAAAACTCTTAAGGCTTATAAATCTCATAAAAACTTTGTGAAGCAAGGTGTACAATGTCATCCTCATTTTTTGGGGGGGTCCTAGATCAGTGATTTCATGATGGGCAGAGTTCCCCCTAAGGAAACTACCTCTGTATAGTAGCGGGTTGCCAGAGGCACTGAGAGAATAAATGACCTTCTCAGAGTCACACAAGCAGTGTGTATCCAAGGTCTGAACTGGTTCTAGGTCATTCTTATTCTGAAGTAGGCTCTCTATCCACTATATTCACTGCCTCTGTTAAGACACTGGGACTCAAAAAGAAGTGACTTGCCCAAGGACACACATTTCATAAATGGTCAATCTGGAATTTGAAGCCAGTCATGGAAGACCAAATCCAAGGTGCTTTCTGCCCCATACATCATGCTGCCTCTCACTTAACCCTATGTTTCTGTGTTTCATCTGTCAAATCAGGCTGATAATATTGGTCCTACCCAACTCTCGAGTTATTGTAGGAATAATGAAATATGCATATGGCAAGAGCTTTTAAAAGAAAATTGTAAGGGCTTTTAAAAAGTGGAAATGCAACTTTTAGAAAGGAGTCTTTTAATACAGCAACCTCACAGGTTGGTTCTCTGCCCTTCCTTGGGTAACTAATACTCTGGGGGCCCTTGGGCACAGAAGGGCAGGAGGAAAATGCCAATTAGCTGTGGGAGACAAATAAGCTATTTAAGAATGTTCAGTATCTTTTAAAAGATCTTATTCTAATGAATTTCAAGGAGAAAAAATATGCAGAGGGACCTTCTCAAAATGGCTAGAGGCAGTGAGGAAGCAGACTCCTTGAGCTCACTATGACTTAAAACAGAAGGTGTGCCTATGTTGTGTGTGTGTGTGCGTCTGGAAACAGGAACACTTCCTGCCTTGGATGATACTAACTTTACCCCCCCCCCCCGGTAGGAAGTGGAATCCTGAGGACCCAGGAAGGGTCATGGGAAAGGTGAGGGAAGAAAAGTCAAGAGTAAAGCAGTTTGTCCCCATTTCATAAAAATCCCTTCCTGAGGCTGCTTTTTATGTGAGGAATGTTGGTTCTCTTTAAGGATAATATTGAAAGCTCCACAAATCAGGATATCTACTTATGTCCTAATTTTTAGCCAAATCAGACTCGAATCTACTGTCCTACTCACTAACTAACACTTGGTTCTAGGTTAATGTTCTTGGTTAGCTCATTAGCAGTGTGGTATCAGATGACAGGACAAGCAGAGAAACATAGACAGCTGGCTTCAGATTCAGGGACCTGGTATCAGATCCCACAGATACTGCTGGTGTTATCCTCGACAAATCACTTAGTCTCTCAGCGCCTCAGTATCTCTGTTATGAATGGCAAAGGAAGTGCTGATTTACATTGGTAGAGGAAATTCCTTTATCTGGAGTTCCCTATACCCATAAAATCACAAGTCAGCCTCTTTCTTCTCATATTAGATGACAGATATCATCACATGCCCCATTCTAGCCAGGAAAGGGTCATCAGAATCTTCCCTCTTATGAGATCAACCCAAGAAATATCTGGGAGGCATTTTATCCAGTTGTGGAAATGGGATTTATTTTCTTTCTTCTTCCCCTAGGATAGGTTACTATAAACTCAGCCTCCATATTGGCCAGTGGTGGTGCTGAGGACAGTTATATGGCTGTTTGAGAAATGAAGTCCTTCAGAGCCAGAGTACAGAAGGACAAGGGGCAAAATTGATATTCTAGGGGCAGCTAGGTGGTGCAGTGGATAGAGCACCAGCACTGGAAGCAAGAGGACCTGAGTTCAAATCTGGCCTCAGACACATAACAATCATTAGCTGTGTGACTCTGGGCAAGTCACTTAACCCCAATTACTTCACAAAAAAAAATTGGTATTCTACATTTAGATTGATTTTGGATGAAAGGCGGGGGTGATATCCCTGCTTTGGGGGGAGCTGTTTCCCCAGTGTCTGTGCCTATACTTTCCTTGAAGAAGTATCTACATAATTCCAAATAACCCAATAAAAATGATATATTCCTCTTTTAGACATTGCCAAATATTCAGATATTTGAGAGCTGGCAGGCAAACCAGAGGGGTGGTCATCTGGATTATTTGGTTTTCTTCTTCAGGGCACTTGTCATAGTGGAGACTTGACCAATGTATTCCAAGATATCCATCCATTCTATGAATCCCCTCAAAGAAGATGAGGGAATTCTTGAATCCCAGGGACCTTCTTTAAGTCTCTAGTACTTAAAACATGTGGATGGAGAAACTGTAGGAACCCCTAATCATATTCATCACTTGGAGAACTCAAGTATGTGATGCTCATTGCTATGATAAGCATAAATGAATGAATCTCCTTTGGAATTCATGGTGGTTCACAGAATCTCTGCTGAGGAGGATCTCAGGTCCATCTAGTCCAACCCATACCTGAACAAGAATCTCCTCTCCCAAATACTTGATATAGTTATCTTGTTTGCACATAATCATCTACATGTTATCTCCTCCATTAGGTCGTGAGCTCCTTGAGAGCAGGGACTATTTTTGCCTTTCTTTGTGTCCCCTGCACTTAATACAGTGCTGGCACGTAGAAGGAATTTAACAAATGTGTGTTGACTTGGTCATTCAGCTTTTGCTTAAAGACCTCCAGTGAGGAGGAACCTAGTACCTCCCAAGACGTCTAATTCCACTCTGGGATGGTTCTAATTGCTAGAAAGCTTTTCTCAACATCAAGCCTAAATTTGTCCCTGAAAATCGCACCCATTTCTCTTAGCTCTGCCCTCTGAAACCAAGCAGGGAAAATCTAATCTCTTTTACAAATGATGGTCTTTCAAACACTTGAAGAGAGCTATTATGTCCCCTTCTCTTGTCAGCCTTCTCTTATCCAGGCTAAACATCTCCAAGACCTTCCTTCCAGCTCTTCACATGGCATGAACTCAAGACCTTTAAAATGATATTTACTTTCCTTTGGATGCTGTCTCACTAATCAACATTGTTCCTAAAATGTGCTGCCCAGAATAGAACACAATATTCCACATGTAGTCTATCTTCTCATGCAATTTAAGATTATAATTATTTTTACTGCCTACTATATCACACTATTGATTGTATTGAGCTTGTAGTCCACTTAAACCCCCAGATCTTTTTCAGACAAACTCTCATCTAAACATGGTTGGGTGGTTCACCTGACTGAAAAATAGGCTGCTGAAATTTTAGTGACTCTTGGTAGTTTTAAGGGCCTTGAACTTTAATTGTGCCACATGGAGTTAGATGGGATGACATCAGTGAAGGAAACCCACTTACATTGCCCTCTGGAGCCTGCTTTCTTGCCTTGGCTCTGAAGGTGAATAAACTATATCTTAGTTATTCCCTGCTCCAAGAGAACCCAAGTGGTCACAAGAGTATGAGGAGAGCCTAAAATGGAACTATTAGCTGTTCAGTAATTTCCTGATTTACCCTGGACTGGGAATTTTAAAGTTAAAAGGCTGATTGGCAAAAAGTCATGTAATGCCCAGCTTTCTGCTTGCTGAACCCAATGGAGAAGTGAAACACACCTTTGGCACTTGTGTTTCTGGGCCCAGATGTTCAGAAACTAGCAACAGAGAGCCCCAAGGCAGGGAATTTTTTCCTTAGACTTGTTTCATATGCCTACAATTGGGTCAGGCTTATTGGGTAATTGTTAATGTTTGTTGGAGATACTGGGATTTTGGTTGGGGCTAAATATGGCTGGAGCCCTTGCCTCAGAGATTCCTAATCTCCCAAGAGTTGGTGACTGGCTGCTTTTGGTGTCTGGCAATGTCCTTTTAGCTTGGTGCAGTGAAAAGGACTAGGGTTCCATTCTTTGACCATCTTCTTGCTAGCCTTGCTAACCTCCTTGACACTTAAACCAGAGACCAAGACCTGAACATTTTAACTCTTTTGTGTCCAGAACTTCTGCCCTGGGGCTCTACTGTCCTACTGTCCTGCTTGGTGACCGTTTGTCCTGGTCCACTATTTCTGGAAGACCCCTGACATGTTTTACTCCACTTTTACTATCTGGACATCTCCGTGGTTTGGCTAGTAGCCCTTGTGTATACCCTTTCCAGTCTTAGGCCTCGTCTTCCCTCAGTTATTTATACTTTTTTTGAGACTAGATCTTATCTTGCCCAGGCTAGAAGTTAAATAGCCGCTTACAGGCTTGAGCCCATGACTGATTGTCATGGGAATGTTGACCTGCTCTGCTTCTGATCTGGGCTGGCCCACCCTTCCTCAGGTAGCCTAGTGATCCCTGCTCCAGGGGTCTCACTGTATTGATCCTGGACTCAGTGTAGATGTGTGATTGGCTTAGCCCATTATATATGAGAACTCTTGAGCTCATGGAATCCACCAGTTTCAGCTCTCCAGGAGCAGGGATTATAGTGGTGTGTGCCAGGCCCAATGCCTGGTACTCTCCCAGTTCTGGAACTATGATCTAATAAATTCTGCCACTGTTCCTAGATGAGTTGTGTTGATGGCCCTTATGGGCCCATTCATCATCCCAGTAACTTTCTGGACCAAAGTAACCATCCCTGATAACCTATGTAGATTGTTTTCTCCCTATTAGAATATAAGCTTCATGAGGGCAGGAACTGTCCATACATTTATATTTATACCCTCTAGTACTTAGTACATAGTATGTGCTTATTAAATTATTTTTCACAAATTCATTCATTCTTTCACTTGCTCCCCGTGTGACTGTTAAAAAAAATGTCTTGAAACCACCCATTAGTCAAGTATGGGTCATAATTTATATTAGAAAAGTTTTAAGCCTACTAATTTCATGCATTTGGCTTTGGGCAGCTACAGAGGGGAGGATGAATTGGAGAAAAATGTTTGTGTTTACCTGCAAGGCAGGAATGAATAACGAGGCTGGAGAGTGTTTAACTTTCTCTAAAGATTTCGGAGAAGTTTACAGACATGATCTCATCTGTCTTCAACTCCAACTGAACAAAGTCAACCTCATCCAGAAGTGTTTTTGTACCTCTCTGTTAGGAAATGAAGAGGCAATCAGTCCTTCCCATTAGCATGGAGACAAGCCAACTTGACACCTTTCAGATTTTTTTTTTGTTGTTTTTGGCAGGGGGTAGGGGGAGTTAAATCTCTTCTCCAAGTGCAGAGTGACTTGAGAATCTCATTGTGGAGCCATTTGTCAAGGAGACAGTGATTTATGGACATAGATGAGAGAATGCACTAACTTAAAAGGTACAGTTCAGGCCTTGTTGTTGCTTCTGTAGTAGGTCCTTTGGCTTTCACTTCTAATCTCAAGTAAGGAAAATTCCATAGGTTTGGGATCTCTCATAACCTGACTGTACCAACCTAGTTCCCACAAATGAAGGGGGCCACTCCAGAAGAGTCTTCATGAAGGATTCCTATTGGTTTAACTCATGGCTTTTTGGTGCTTTTCAGTAATATAATCTCACTGGTAAGCTCCCAGAATGGCTGGGAGAGGATGGAAGAGGCAATGGATTTTGAGACATGGAGTAGAATCCTGGTCCTGGTACATTTTGCCTGGGTAATCTTGGGAAAAAACACTTAACCTCTCTGTGCCTCAGCTTGTTCATCTGTAAAATTAAATGGTTGTATATATTAAGAGTTCTTAACCTTTTTTGTGTTTCTGGCAGTCCAGTGAAGCCCTTTTCAGAATAATGTTTTTAAATGGATAAAATAAAATACATAGAGTTACAAAGGAAACCAAATATATTGAAATATAGTTATCAAACTATTTTAAAAAACAAGTACATGGACCCTAGGTTAGGAACCCCTGAACCACATGACCTACAAAGTCCATTGCAGGTCTAACTATGATCCCATGACTGTAGGAAATTCTATAAAATTTGAAAATCAGATCTTAAAGATAAGAAGGAAACAACATGTTCCCAGCAGTTATGCTGGACAGATAGGAGTGCTACTAATTAAGAGTACTCAATTTAGAAGTCACAAATGTACAGCAGATGCAGAGTTCATTCACCAAACACTGACCAAGCAGCTTTGATGTGTCTAATACTGTATAGTAAGTACTTTGGGAACATGGGTAATAGACTCCAGAACAATCACTAGAAATTTTCAAACTCAGGATAAATGACACAAAAGGCACCCTCAATTGAGAGGGTGGTGGTGGGGTAGACATGGGACCATGGGGGAGGGGGACTGAGAGTCCAAGACACTGGCAAGTTTTTGCATGAGACTTTTTCTGATCACCCCAGCTAGTAATTCCTTCTACCCTAAAGTTACTTTGTGTTTTGTATATACTCATATATTCACATGCTGTCTCACCTGTTAGAATGTAAGTTTCTTGAGGGCAGGAAATATTTTATTTTTTTTCTTTGTATCTTCAGTCCTAACACAGTACCTGGTACATAGCAGGTGCTAAATAAATGTTTGTTGAGGGGTACAAAGCCAGTGTTGTTGATGACTGGAATGAGGAGCAGGGCAGGTAGGGCATGACAGGAGCTAACCTCTGCATACTGAAACACTTCAAATGCTGTCAGGGCCCCCCAGTTTTGCCCCCTCCAAATTTACCTCCTTGGGAATCGTCCCAGATGCCACTGCCCAGTTATACATCTGGCAGTCTCTCTTACTTCATGAAGACTTTCCCGGCCCACTCTAGTCCACAGTAATCCCCTCTTTCTCTGAATTTGTAGCACTTAGTGTCCATACCTTCACTTGGCAATCAACAACAGTTTGAAGATTAGTTTCTGTAGTGTGATGTTGGGCAAGTCATCTCCCCTCCCTGGGCCTCAGTTTCTGCATATATGAAGCAGATGCTATAATTTGCAAATATATATGTGTGCATATATACACACACATACATATATGCATATGTATGTGTATATATGTGTGTATATACATATGCACATACATATATAATTTGCCCCTGTCTTGCAGAGATGTTGAAATCTACACATGCCTCAAGAATGTGGATGGGAAAGTGCTTTGCACTCACTGGGAGACAAATGCTATATAAATCCAGAGTAAAGTAGGTCACCACTGGTTGTGTTCCTCATTCCTCATTAAAAAAATTCCCTTCTAAGTATAGGAAGACTTTTCCTCTAGAAGTCCTAGGCTCAGCTCATGATCTTCCCTCCAAAGTTAATTATTTTTTGATCAGACCCATGATTTCTTCAGAGTGGGGAACTTCCCAGTGAAGAAATTCCCTTCCTTGTCGGGCTCAGACATGTGCCTGTAACTTATAGTCTTTGAGGGTTGCCTCAGGCACTGAAAGATCATGTGACCTTCCCAGGGAACCCTGATCAATATGTACCAGAAGTAGTACTTGAACTCAATCTTCTTGACTCCACGGTCAACACTCAACTACTACTCTACTACAACATGTTTCCTCTTCTAATTGTAAAGTGATGTGTTTAGAATCAATAGCTTCTGAGGTCCCTTCCAGTCCTAAGCTTCTAGAATTTTCTATCCCAAAATGTTCTGTAACGTACTAGATCTTCAAACTCCTGGACTTGATGTCAGGAAGGAGCTGGTTTCAAACCAAGCTCCAGCACTTACTGGCTGAGAGACCTTGTGCAAGTCAGCCTGTTTGAATCTGAATTTCCTCCCCTCTAAAATGGAGCTACTCATGTGCAGTAGAGAGATAGTGGAGTGTGAAGAGTGGAGACCTGGCCTTGGAGGCAGAGAATCTTGGGTTCACTTCTGGCTTCTGAAGCACATTGGTGACCCTGGGCAGTCACTTAATCTTTTGTGACCCAGCCAAAACTGCAAGAATAGAAGTTGAAAGGCGGGTGTCTGTCTTCACGGGTAGAGGGAGTCCTCACCAGAGCTTGCTACATGGACAAAATACCAGGTCTAGTAAAAAAAAAAAAATCTGAGGTGCCTTCCTCATAGGATAGTTATGAGGCATAAGTGAGAATTATGTAAAGCAGTTTGCAAGCATTAAAGCATTATGTAAATGCAAGTTATTATTTTAACATTCTGTGTTCTCTATGGCCTCTTCCAGAATGGAAAATTTGAGATTCTTTATTATATGATTATCCTACTGAACTGCCTGGGTCCTGGGATGTTCCTGACTCTAGTCCTATACCCAAGAAAGAAAGAAAACTTCAAAAGATGCTGTTGGGAAATGCTTAGGCTCCTAGGAGAGGCACCGGCAAGCACTTTGAACCAAGAAAGATGTTGCATGTTACCGATGTGGCCTTGAGTCCCTTCAGAATAAGCGGATGGGGTCATCAATAGTGATCAGGCTCTTCAGTTATCAGGTGGGGAAAACGGCAGTGGCTCTTGTTGCCAGAATGGAATGCTTTGTTAGAGAGTCCTTGTGCTGAGACACGGAAGGGCGTGCTTGGAAAATTAAAGCCCAGCAGCCTGTTACTCATCAAGGTGTCAGATGCTACTGATGGAGACGCAATGTAAGTCTTTTGTTCCTTCCTTGCTACCGGTAAAGGTTAACTATGACTCTCTTCTCATTATGTGACCCTTTCTTTTCTAACCCACGACAGTGCCAGCTACTATTCCAATGGATTTTTTTTTTTACTGTAATGGACTGGGTAAAGAAGTGAAAGAAAACTA
>NW_020951628.1:0-1040 GCF_900497805.2 Vombatus ursinus
TGTGTTTATGCATGTGTATTGTGTACATGTGTTTATGTATGTGTATCTGTATCTGGCTGCGCATATATGTTTATGTGTGTGTTTATACCTGTACATGTGTATGTGTGTGTTTGTGTGTGTTTGTGTATATGTGTATGTGTGTGCAGCCACTGATTAGTTGACATACTTCTTGGATGGGGGAGTAAACAACCTAATTAATCTTCCTTCTTCTGCATCTAATTTACTACTTTTTATGAATATGCATCTGTAGAGGCCTTACACCTGGGTATTTAGAACTCCCCCGTCCAAGAAGTATGTCAACTAATCAGTGGCTGCACACACATACACATATACACAAACACACACAAACACACACATACACATGTACAGGTATAAACACACACATAAACATATATGCGCAGCCAGATACAGATACACATACATAAACACATGTACACAATACACATGCATAAACACACATACATACATGCACGCACATACACAAACACACAAACACACAAACACACATGTACAGATATAAACACACAAACATATATGCACAACCAGACGTGCATACACATGCATAAACACATGTACACAATACACGTACATAAACACACACATACATGCTCACACATACACATACACACATACACATGTACAGATACACACACATAAACATATATGCACAGCCAGATACACATATACACACATAAATGCATGTACACAATACACATGCACAAACACACATAGATACATGCATTTATGTGTGTATATGTGTATCTGGCTGTGCATATATGTTTATGTGTGTGTATCTGTACATGTGTATGTGTGTATGTGTATGTGTGAGCATGTATGTGTGTGTTTATGTACGTGTATTGTGTACATGTGTTTATGCATGTGTATGCACGTCTGGTTGTGCATATATGTTTGTGTGTTTATATCTGTACATGTGTGTTTGTGTGTTTGTGTGTTTGTGTATGTGCGTGCATGTATGTATGTGTGTTTATGCATGTGTATTGTGTACATGTGTTTATGTATGTGTATCTGTATCTGGCTGC
>NW_020951629.1:0-2570 GCF_900497805.2 Vombatus ursinus
TCATGACCAAGAAATGAAGGAGGCCAAAGTCTTAATGATTAATCTGAAATCTCAGGCACATGTATTTGTATACTTGCTTTACGATACAAGTCAGAGGCCAATGAATATGGTAAATATCAAACAAAATCACAAAAATGAGACCACTTAACAGTCTAGAATGGTTGATTGTTGATGTGGCAGTCATTTCAGACTCAGTTATCTGTGTGCAGTTACATTTTTTTAACAAAACTCTTTTAAATACATGGTCTCATTTAGGAGGCTCTGCGATGTCCTTGGGCAAGATGGTATCAAGACAATATTCATTCACAAACAGGAAAATTTGGAGGACTTGGCCATCTTTAACGGGAATACCTCTTCTGCCTGTGTTCACTGCCCAGCAAATTCCAAGAAAATGGCAGACACTTTGGGGGAGTATAGAATACCCTGTTTTATGTGTTGATAGAAGGCAACTAGGTAAATAGGGTGTTAGACCTGAAGTCAGAAAGATCTGAGTTCCAATCTGGGCTCAGGAACTTCCTGATTGTGTGACTCTAAGCAAGGCACTTAAATCCTGCCTGCCTCAGTTTCCCCATCTGCAAAATGGGATAATAGGAACACCCACCTCCCAGGATGATTGTGAGGATAAAAAGAGATAATAGAAACATGCAGCATAGTATAATGGATAGGGCACTGAATTTGGAGTCAAGAAAACCCAGGTTCAAATTCTATCTTAGACACTTAAAAGTTGCATGATAATGGGCAAGTCATTTAACTTCTGTATGTCTCAATTTATCTTTAAGATGAGTTAGAGAACTATTGAACACAGTTTTTGTTGTTCTGTTTAGCAAGGAATCTTATGTTATCTTCATATGTTCATGGGAGATAACTTGTTGGAGAAGAGCCCTTAAAGCTGTATTTTGCTCTACCAAATCCAACCTGCTTTGGGAGGACACCCTTTCCACATATGAGGCCCTCCTGAACTCTACCCCCTTACTGAATCCAGCTGAGAAAAGATGAACATCTCATCCCTCTGTGACCACCAGGGACTTGGTGAGTGGGAGCTGCAGCTGATACTTCATTCCCTGTCCCAGTCTTTACTTCTCCCTTTGCTCACAATGGACCCAGCAGGATACAGCTCCAGCCCCAACCCCTCTCCAAGACTGTATTGGAAACTTCTTTGCCCTAGAATCTGTTATGCATGGAAGCTCTACATACTTTATCCTGCTTCACTCAATCGTCTGAAAGAAAATAAAAACAGCCTTCAGCTATCATCAAACATCCAGACAGCAGATCTTTTACCACCGGCAATCTGTCCTCAGAATCCCCCACCTGACCAGAAGCTGAGCATGTAATTCCCACCACTCTGGGGTGAGGCAATCAAAGGACTGTCTAAAAAGGGAATGTAAGAATTAAAAAAAAAAAAACTACATTGAGGAAAAGAGAAGTAAAGAAGGGATATAATATCTACTCAGGTGGACAGGATGATAACAATGACAGAAAGACTATAGAGTCACTAAGCTCTTATTTTGTGTTTGTTTTTGCTGCCAAGGAGAACAGCCTTTAAATTGGAAAGAAAAGAACAAAAATAGCTCATGGTAGTTGATACCCATATAATGGGTTCGATGAATTGTAATGAATTCAAGTCATCAAACTGAGAAGAGCTATATCCAAGGCTACTGAATGTCCTGGCCAATATGATTGCTGATCCATCTTCCGACACCTTTTTAAAAGATCATTCAGAACATGAGCAGGGCCACAGAACTGGAATGGGGCAAATATTGTTCCCACTTCCAAAAAGGGGAGAGGATGAAGCCTACAAAGCCAAAAACTTACTTTAGGTCTAGAGCTTGACTTCTCTTCCTGGCAAGATTCTAGAATGTGTTATTTAAGGGATGGTTAATGAGCACAAATTCATATAACATGATGTTAGAGGGCTTTCTTTGTTCCAGGACCAGGAAAATTAGAGGGTACAACAACTTAAGACACACATCCATTACTTCAAGAAAATGGAAAGAAATGAGAGGATTGGTAGCTCAGAGGTTGGTAGAGGAGATGGGGAAAGGAGGAGCTATGATGACAGTAATTTGACTTACAGTATGTCAAGGAGGCAGTGAGGTACAGTAGAGACATTGCTGTACATAGAGTCAGAGGACCTGGGTTTAAACCTCACTTTGGACACTCACTATCACTTAACCTCTCAACTCTAGTTTCCTTAACTGTAAAATCAGGGGATTGGACTAAGTCAGTGGTCAAACTCAAATAGAAATGGGGGCTACTAATCTGTATATAAGGCTCCCTGCAAGATGACTTAGAAAACCACAAATTGACATTATCTATGTTTTATTGTATTGTTAATATTTCCAATTATATTTTAATCTAGTTCCACTGACATTTGATCCTTCTGGACCAGATGACTTCTAAGGTCCCTTTAGTCTCTAAAACTATGATCCCACAAAGAAATGCCCAACTTGCCCCACCTTGTTCCCTCTCAAGAGATGCTTCTTCTTTATACTATTTCTAGGTGGAATGGTCTCTTTCCTTCCTAGAGAGAATAAAGGGAAGGGAGAGGGGAAAAGAGGAAGAGAGAGGGG
>NW_020951630.1:0-3804 GCF_900497805.2 Vombatus ursinus
AGATCTGGGATTCAGATCCAATGCTCTTTCCATTCCCCCACACTATTCCTCTTGTTCACCAGTTACTAGTGCATGCTGAAACTTTTACTGCAGACTTCATATCCAGCAAAGGGGCACTATAATTGAAAGTAACACTGTTTCAGGTTCTTACCAGATACCTCTGGCTTATCCAAAAACCTGGAGGGCAGAGGGTTGAGGGACTGGGAGTGGGAGATGAGGAATATAGAAGCAGATAATCTGAAAAACAGCAAATAATCCATCAATAAATCCAGTTATTTATGACCAGAATGTTAATTAGCCACATATTTTCGAGGCTGTGTGGTACTGGGGAAAGAAAGCTAGATTTAAAACCAGTAGACTTAGATTCAAACCTTAAGAGGCCCAGCTACTTACTACTGGTGTGACCTTGGGCAGTCCTCTTCTCTTTAATCCTTAGTTCATTCATCTGTAAAACAATGAGGCTGGGCAAAATGTTATCTGCAGGCTCCTTCTAGTTCTAAATTCTTTTATCTCCTAGCCTAGAAGGACTAGAATTTAAGAATATTTAGAAGCACCAAGCTGCTTCAAATGCCACAGAGCATTTTTTTTTTTTAGATTCCTAAGGCACAGAAAGCAGAGATAGTGGGATGGATTATTTTTTAATTTCAAAATATATTCTAATATTTTTGCATCGTTTGATGCACTCAGTTCTTCTAGTGCTAGTTATGGCCCTGGCACCTAATCTAGCCCTGGCTAAATTATTGACCGTTAGAGTGACTCATTACCTTGGTAATGGAACCTGCCATTTATAGGCTCCATCAGTCTCTTTCAATTCCAAAAATTTTCGTGGCCCATTGAGTTTGGGAAATGGATTCCCAAAGTGTTCTGCATAGGGCCCAACCCAGTTTACTTTTGGCAATAATAATAACGATAATAACTCATATTTCGTAGTGCTTTGCAAAAATATTTTCCTTATTAGGGCCCCATGAGATTCATGATAATGATAATTGTACAATGATGGCAACATCAACAACATAATAACAACACACAAGTATATTGTGCTTCAAGTTTTACAAAGTGTTTTTTTTCACAACCTTTAAGGTAAAATAATAACTTTACCTCATTTTAAAGATGATGAAACAAAATCAGAGATATCAAATACCTTGCCTGTAGTCACTCAGCTAGTGAGGAGCAGAAACATGAGTCAATCTCAACTGTCCTCACCCTTTTTCTATGTTCTTTCTACTTTGTCAACCTATATGTCAAAATGATGCTGATATTTATATGGTATTTTATAGTATACATATATATATATATAATACTTTGTGTCTAAAACACATATATGGATGTATATATTTACATACATGTGTATATAAATATATATATAATGCATGTATATATGACACATATATAATGCAGATACACATGCACATTCACATATATGTATATAACATACATGTGATATGTATGATGTATGTGTGTTGTGTGTTGGTATAAAACACATATGTATGCATATATGTATATAGCATGTGTATATGTACATGAACACATAAATACATTTATAGTGTGTATACATGCACATATGCACATATAATACATATGTGTATGCGCAAACACATATATAATGTATTTTAGCTATATATACACACACACGTATGTATATACATATACATACACACATGTAGGAGAGGGAAAAGGAGAATTATGTTGACTGTGAAGACAGCATGTATAGAGGAAAGAACACTGGACCTCATATCCAGAAAGACCTGGGTTCAAGTCCTATCTCTGACCCATACTAGCTGTATAACCCTGGGAAAGTCCCTTATCTTGTCAGTGCTCTAGGCACCTCCCTTAGACTATAACTTGTGGAGAAGGAGCCAAGCTACATTGGTAGAAAACATTTCCTCACCCAGGAATTCCTTCGATCAGTGAAATCACAGTTCTAGGCTTTATTCCCTATGTCTCATGGTTTTAAGGTAGGTAGTAATAAACACAGTTTTAAAAAAAAAAATTTTCCCTAATTACATATGGAAACAAATTTAACAATTATATCTAGAAACAATTCTTTAATAAACACAATTTATAAAAGAGGAAACTGAGTCACCAAGTTGTCCAAGGTTACAATATTAACAAGTATCAGGATCATGACTTGAACTTATCTCTCCTAACTCCTGGACTTGGGTTAATTCCACTAGGTTATACTTTCTCTCATATATTAGGTGCCCAATAAATGTTTCTTGACTTGAATTGAAGGCTATATTCAGGATTTGGTGAGGATTGAAGCTATGGACAAGAATTATATTTGAGAATCTGGGTCTCTCTTTCCTTTCACCATCGGGAGGCATTGCTACCTCTCTTGCTGGGTTCTTGGAATCCTGAGCTAAGAAAACAAAACCTTTTATCAGAACTAATACTTAGGTAGAATTCAGAGCTTTCCTAGTATAATATACCTCTCTGGGGGCCTCAGCAGGATTAAAGAAAATATACAGCGAAACTCATTTACCTCAGTTTTTCAAAGGGTCCAGAAATTTAAGGGAAACATCGTTAGCTGGAAGAAACCCAGCATCAACTAAACCTCTAATGAGACTTTCTAATGTGAAAGTCAATATGAAGGAAAACACCAAATGTAGAAGCCACATATTGAGCCAGGCTCCCCAGGGATAATGTCTTCCTTGGTTATTCCTGGAGGAGGGGTGAAGAGGCATGGAGAGTGGAAAGGGAAGCTGCCATATGAACTCTTAAAGAGAAGAGGATCCCAGAAGAGCTGAGTCATCATCACTCTTTGAAATGGTCTATAAGTAATGCAAATGCCGGGTTACTCTGACTTAAGTTGTACAAAATGAGCAAAATGAAGCAATTGGCAAGTAGACATGAAGCAGACTGGCTTTCAGATCATGGATTTGATGATTTTTGTAAGCCATCTCAGCAATGTAGTTTCAACTGAGACAGCCACTATTGGTATTATTTTTGTTGTTGTGCATGAGAGGTGGTATTGCATAGTGGATAGAGAATTGACTTATAAGCCAAGGAGACCTTGTTCAAGTTCAAGACATTCCTCTAACACATATTGATTGGGTGACCCTGGGACAAGTCATGTTATTTCTTGGTGCTCTAAGCAACTAAGACTACAAATTACAGAAAAGGGGTCAACCTGCATTGGTAGAGGGAGTTTCCTCACCTCTGAATTCCCTATACTAAGGAAATCACATATCTAGTCCCTATCCCTTATTATTATCATCATTATCATTGCAATGAGAGGAGGTCAGACCTGTTTTGCTTAGCTTTAGTGAAGTCAGATATGATAGTAACCAAGGTAGAGAATAGTCTCAGAAGGCTCTGTTCTTGACTATTCCCAGATGACGCATTTCTCTCCAAATGGACACATTTATAACAAGCAGGATATCATTCATGTATCTGTGGCTATAGTTTTCATTTTGATAGTAATAACTATTGTTTCTACCTGTGGACCTGTATAGCTAAGAGGCTCATTGCTTACTAATTCATTACTGGTGATCAATTTCTTGACCATGCCAAGTTATGAAATAAAGAAAAATGTGTAAATAATCCTTGGTCTTGGGTGGCCCCTACTTCTTCAATAGTCATGGTGGGAAATTCACAGAAAAGTGGGCAGAGGATGTGAACATCATTTTAACTCTAGTTACTCTAAATGTGAAATGTTTGTCCAAAGGCTAATGAGTCATATACTACTGGAGGAAATAAACCATGAGCATCTTGACCTTCCTACTATATGGGAAAGCAGGAGACATAAGGAAGTTGCAGTTAAGATGGCTCTCCCCAGAGAGACAAATAAGGGAGTTGGAAAAG
>NW_020951631.1:0-2570 GCF_900497805.2 Vombatus ursinus
TCATGACCAAGAAATGAAGGAGGCCAAAGTCTTAATGATTAATCTGAAATCTCAGGCACATGTATTTGTATACTTGCTTTACGATACAAGTCAGAGGCCAATGAATATGGTAAATATCAAA
Organism: Vombatus ursinus; assembly: GCF_900497805.2. Lineage (NCBI taxonomy): Eukaryota > Metazoa > Chordata > Mammalia > Diprotodontia > Vombatidae > Vombatus > Vombatus ursinus. The sequence goes on from NW_020951631.1 coordinate 122, forward strand.
CAAAATCACAAAAATGAGACCACTTAACAGTCTAGAATGGTTGATTGTTGATGTGGCAGTCATTTCAGACTCAGTTATCTGTGTGCAGTTACATTTTTTTAACAAAACTCTTTTAAATACATGGTCTCATTTAGGAGGCTCTGCGATGTCCTTGGGCAAGATGGTATCAAGACAATATTCATTCACAAACAGGAAAATTTGGAGGACTTGGCCATCTTTAACGGGAATACCTCTTCTGCCTGTGTTCACTGCCCAGCAAATTCCAAGAAAATGGCAGACACTTTGGGGGAGTATAGAATACCCTGTTTTATGTGTTGATAGAAGGCAACTAGGTAAATAGGGTGTTAGACCTGAAGTCAGAAAGATCTGAGTTCCAATCTGGGCTCAGGAACTTCCTGATTGTGTGACTCTAAGCAAGGCACTTAAATCCTGCCTGCCTCAGTTTCCCCATCTGCAAAATGGGATAATAGGAACACCCACCTCCCAGGATGATTGTGAGGATAAAAAGAGATAATAGAAACATGCAGCATAGTATAATGGATAGGGCACTGAATTTGGAGTCAAGAAAACCCAGGTTCAAATTCTATCTTAGACACTTAAAAGTTGCATGATAATGGGCAAGTCATTTAACTTCTGTATGTCTCAATTTATCTTTAAGATGAGTTAGAGAACTATTGAACACAGTTTTTGTTGTTCTGTTTAGCAAGGAATCTTATGTTATCTTCATATGTTCATGGGAGATAACTTGTTGGAGAAGAGCCCTTAAAGCTGTATTTTGCTCTACCAAATCCAACCTGCTTTGGGAGGACACCCTTTCCACATATGAGGCCCTCCTGAACTCTACCCCCTTACTGAATCCAGCTGAGAAAAGATGAACATCTCATCCCTCTGTGACCACCAGGGACTTGGTGAGTGGGAGCTGCAGCTGATACTTCATTCCCTGTCCCAGTCTTTACTTCTCCCTTTGCTCACAATGGACCCAGCAGGATACAGCTCCAGCCCCAACCCCTCTCCAAGACTGTATTGGAAACTTCTTTGCCCTAGAATCTGTTATGCATGGAAGCTCTACATACTTTATCCTGCTTCACTCAATCGTCTGAAAGAAAATAAAAACAGCCTTCAGCTATCATCAAACATCCAGACAGCAGATCTTTTACCACCGGCAATCTGTCCTCAGAATCCCCCACCTGACCAGAAGCTGAGCATGTAATTCCCACCACTCTGGGGTGAGGCAATCAAAGGACTGTCTAAAAAGGGAATGTAAGAATTAAAAAAAAAAAAACTACATTGAGGAAAAGAGAAGTAAAGAAGGGATATAATATCTACTCAGGTGGACAGGATGATAACAATGACAGAAAGACTATAGAGTCACTAAGCTCTTATTTTGTGTTTGTTTTTGCTGCCAAGGAGAACAGCCTTTAAATTGGAAAGAAAAGAACAAAAATAGCTCATGGTAGTTGATACCCATATAATGGGTTCGATGAATTGTAATGAATTCAAGTCATCAAACTGAGAAGAGCTATATCCAAGGCTACTGAATGTCCTGGCCAATATGATTGCTGATCCATCTTCCGACACCTTTTTAAAAGATCATTCAGAACATGAGCAGGGCCACAGAACTGGAATGGGGCAAATATTGTTCCCACTTCCAAAAAGGGGAGAGGATGAAGCCTACAAAGCCAAAAACTTACTTTAGGTCTAGAGCTTGACTTCTCTTCCTGGCAAGATTCTAGAATGTGTTATTTAAGGGATGGTTAATGAGCACAAATTCATATAACATGATGTTAGAGGGCTTTCTTTGTTCCAGGACCAGGAAAATTAGAGGGTACAACAACTTAAGACACACATCCATTACTTCAAGAAAATGGAAAGAAATGAGAGGATTGGTAGCTCAGAGGTTGGTAGAGGAGATGGGGAAAGGAGGAGCTATGATGACAGTAATTTGACTTACAGTATGTCAAGGAGGCAGTGAGGTACAGTAGAGACATTGCTGTACATAGAGTCAGAGGACCTGGGTTTAAACCTCACTTTGGACACTCACTATCACTTAACCTCTCAACTCTAGTTTCCTTAACTGTAAAATCAGGGGATTGGACTAAGTCAGTGGTCAAACTCAAATAGAAATGGGGGCTACTAATCTGTATATAAGGCTCCCTGCAAGATGACTTAGAAAACCACAAATTGACATTATCTATGTTTTATTGTATTGTTAATATTTCCAATTATATTTTAATCTAGTTCCACTGACATTTGATCCTTCTGGACCAGATGACTTCTAAGGTCCCTTTAGTCTCTAAAACTATGATCCCACAAAGAAATGCCCAACTTGCCCCACCTTGTTCCCTCTCAAGAGATGCTTCTTCTTTATACTATTTCTAGGTGGAATGGTCTCTTTCCTTCCGAGAGAGAATAAAGGGAAGGGAGAGGGGAAAAGAGGAAGAGAGAGGGG
>NW_020951632.1:0-3803 GCF_900497805.2 Vombatus ursinus
AGATCTGGGATTCAGATCCAATGCTCTTTCCATTCCCCCACACTATTTCTCTTGTTCACCAGTTACTAGTGCATGCTGAAACTTTTACTGCAGACTTCATATCCAGCAAAGGGGCACTATAATTGAAAGTAACACTGTTTCAGGTTCTTACCAGATACCTCTGGCTTATCCAAAAACCTGGAGGGCAGAGGGTTGAGGGACTGGGAGTGGGAGATGAGGAATATAGAAGCAGATAATCTGAAAAACAGCAAATAATCCATCAATAAATCCAGTTATTTATGACCAGAATGTTAATTAGCCACATATTTTCGAGGCTGTGTGGTACTGGGGAAAGAAAGCTAGATTTAAAACCAGTAGACTTAGATTCAAACCTTAAGAGGCCCAGCTACTTACTACTGGTGTGACCTTGGGCAGTCCTCTTCTCTTTAATCCTTAGTTCATTCATCTGTAAAACAATGAGGCTGGGCAAAATGTTATCTGCAGGCTCCTTCTAGTTCTAAATTCTTTTATCTCCTAGCCTAGAAGGACTAGAATTTAAGAATATTTAGAAGCACCAAGCTGCTTCAAATGCCACAGAGCATTTTTTTTTTTAGATTCCTAAGGCACAGAAAGCAGAGATAGTGGGATGGATTATTTTTTAATTTCAAAATATATTCTAATATTTTTGCATCGTTTGATGCACTCAGTTCTTCTAGTGCTAGTTATGGCCCTGGCACCTAATCTAGCCCTGGCTAAATTATTGACCGTTAGAGTGACTCATTACCTTGGTAATGGAACCTGCCATTTATAGGCTCCATCAGTCTCTTTCAATTCCAAAAATTTTCGTGGCCCATTGAGTTTGGGAAATGGATTCCCAAAGTGTTCTGCATAGGGCCCAACCCAGTTTACTTTTGGCAATAATAATAACGATAATAACTCATATTTCGTAGTGCTTTGCAAAAATATTTTCCTTATTAGGGCCCCATGAGATTCATGATAATGATAATTGTACAATGATGGCAACATCAACAACATAATAACAACACACAAGTATATTGTGCTTCAAGTTTTACAAAGTGTTTTTTTTCACAACCTTTAAGGTAAAATAATAACTTTACCTCATTTTAAAGATGATGAAACAAAATCAGAGATATCAAATACCTTGCCTGTAGTCACTCAGCTAGTGAGGAGCAGAAACATGAGTCAATCTCAACTGTCCTCACCCTTTTTCTATGTTCTTTCTACTTTGTCAACCTATATGTCAAAATGATGCTGATATTTATATGGTATTTTATAGTATACATATATATATATATAATACTTTGTGTCTAAAACACATATATGGATGTATATATTTACATACATGTGTATATAAATATATATATAATGCATGTATATATGACACATATATAATGCAGATACACATGCACATTCACATATATGTATATAACATACATGTGATATGTATGATGTATGTGTGTTGTGTGTTGGTATGAAACACATATGTATGCATATATGTATATAGCATGTGTATATGTACATGAACACATAAATACATTTATAGTGTGTATACATGCACATATGCACATATAATACATATGTGTATGCGCAAACACATATATAATGTATTTTAGCTATATATACACACACACGTATGTATATACATATACATACACACATGTAGGAGAGGGAAAAGGAGAATTATGTTGACTGTGAAGACAGCATGTATAGAGGAAAGAACACTGGACCTCATATCCAGAAAGACCTGGGTTCAAGTCCTATCTCTGACCCATACTAGCTGTATAACCCTGGGAAAGTCCCTTATCTTGTCAGTGCTCTAGGCACCTCCCTTAGACTATAACTTGTGGAGAAGGAGCCAAGCTACATTGGTAGAAAACATTTCCTCACCCAGGAATTCCTTCGATCAGTGAAATCACAGTTCTAGGCTTTATTCCCTATGTCTCATGGTTTTAAGGTAGGTAGTAATAAACACAGTTTTAAAAAAAAAAATTTTCCCTAATTACATATGGAAACAAATTTAACAATTATATCTAGAAACAATTCTTTAATAAACACAATTTATAAAAGAGGAAACTGAGTCACCAAGTTGTCCAAGGTTACAATATTAACAAGTATCAGGATCATGACTTGAACTTATCTCTCCTAACTCCTGGACTTGGGTTAATTCCACTAGGTTATACTTTCTCTCATATATTAGGTGCCCAATAAATGTTTCTTGACTTGAATTGAAGGCTATATTCAGGATTTGGTGAGGATTGAAGCTATGGACAAGAATTATATTTGAGAATCTGGGTCTCTCTTTCCTTTCACCATCGGGAGGCATTGCTACCTCTCTTGCTGGGTTCTTGGAATCCTGAGCTAAGAAAACAAAACCTTTTATCAGAACTAATACTTAGGTAGAATTCAGAGCTTTCCTAGTATAATATACCTCTCTGGGGGCCTCAGCAGGATTAAAGAAAATATACAGCGAAACTCATTTACCTCAGTTTTTCAAAGGGTCCAGAAATTTAAGGGAAACATCGTTAGCTGGAAGAAACCCAGCATCAACTAAACCTCTAATGAGACTTTCTAATGTGAAAGTCAATATGAAGGAAAACACCAAATGTAGAAGCCACATATTGAGCCAGGCTCCCCAGGGATAATGTCTTCCTTGGTTATTCCTGGAGGAGGGGTGAAGAGGCATGGAGAGTGGAAAGGGAAGCTGCCATATGAACTCTTAAAGAGAAGAGGATCCCAGAAGAGCTGAGTCATCATCACTCTTTGAAATGGTCTATAAGTAATGCAAATGCCGGGTTACTCTGACTTAAGTTGTACAAAATGAGCAAAATGAAGCAATTGGCAAGTAGACATGAAGCAGACTGGCTTTCAGATCATGGATTTGATGATTTTTGTAAGCCATCTCAGCAATGTAGTTTCAACTGAGACAGCCACTATTGGTATTATTTTTGTTGTTGTGCATGAGAGGTGGTATTGCATAGTGGATAGAGAATTGACTTATAAGCCAAGGAGACCTTGTTCAAGTTCAAGACATTCCTCTAACACATATTGATTGGGTGACCCTGGGACAAGTCATGTTATTTCTTGGTGCTCTAAGCAACTAAGACTACAAATTACAGAAAAGGGGTCAACCTGCATTGGTAGAGGGAGTTTCCTCACCTCTGAATTCCCTATACTAAGGAAATCACATATCTAGTCCCTATCCCTTATTATTATCATCATTATCATTGCAATGAGAGGAGGTCAGACCTGTTTTGCTTAGCTTTAGTGAAGTCAGATATGATAGTAACCAAGGTAGAGAATAGTCTCAGAAGGCTCTGTTCTTGACTATTCCCAGATGACGCATTTCTCTCCAAATGGACACATTTATAACAAGCAGGATATCATTCATGTATCTGTGGCTATAGTTTTCATTTTGATAGTAATAACTATTGTTTCTACCTGTGGACCTGTATAGCTAAGAGGCTCATTGCTTACTAATTCATTACTGGTGATCAATTTCTTGACCATGCCAAGTTATGAAATAAAGAAAAATGTGTAAATAATCCTTGGTCTTGGGTGGCCCCTACTTCTTCAATAGTCATGGTGGGAAATTCACAGAAAAGTGGGCAGAGGATGTGAACATCATTTTAACTCTAGTTACTCTAAATGTGAAATGTTTGTCCAAAGGCTAATGAGTCATATACTACTGGAGGAAATAAACCATGAGCATCTTGACCTTCCTACTATATGGGAAAGCAGGAGACATAAGGAAGTTGCAGTTAAGATGGCTCTCCCCAGAGAGACAAATAAGGGAGTTGGAAAAG
>NW_020951633.1:0-8570 GCF_900497805.2 Vombatus ursinus
ATTGACTTGGCCTACCCATGAATAGTTAATAAATCTCCAGTTACTTAGATCTGTCTTTATTTGTGGGAAAAGTGTTTTATAATTTTGTTCTCATAATACCTGAGATTGTCTTGGCAGGTATATTCGCAAGTATTTTATAATATCTGTAGTTATTTTAAATGGGATTTCTTTTTCTATGTCTTCCTGCTCGGTTTTGTTGGTAATAGATGGAGATGCATATGATTTATAAGGTTTATTTTGTGTCTTTGTAACATTGCTATAATCTCCTTGCTAATATTTTATTTATAATTTTTGCATCAGTATGATGAGGATGGGATCCGGACCCCAAAAAGGAAAAACCCTGGACTTTCCTACGTGGCCAAATCTCTGGCGTTCACCTGAGGCTACACTCCCATCAACTGGCCTTTTGTTGTGGCTGCACTCTATCTCCCAGTTCTCAGTTACCCTTACCCTAGCCTAGCCCTCCATTGTCTTACTTCCCTAGGGCCCCCTGCCACTCCCCACCCTTAATCCTAGCTAGGTTCCATTCTCCCGTGGCCATGTGGTCCAGGTACCTGGCATTCTGTTACCTCACAGTCCCTACAGACTGCTTGGCCACTCCTAGATCTCTCCCACAGTGTTTCTGTATGTAAGGTCCATCTTGTCTCCATTAGAGGTGCTCAGATTCTTAAAATCTAGCCAATTGTTCACTGATGTTCAGATTTCTTAAGAGTGGTTCATATGGCGGATGTTCTAATAAACCTGGTCTTTGGCTGAAAGAAGGCTTTGGGCCGAATTCTTTAGGGCAGGACCTGTATATTGTGATTTTGGGGTCACAACATCCCCAAACCCCTAAACCTCAAGAAGTATTAACTAGTAAAACTGCCCTATAGTTTTCTTTGTTTTTTCTGTCCCTGGTTTAGACATCAAAACTCTATTTGTTCCATAAAATTAATCGAGTAGGATTCCTTCTTTACCCATTTTTGAGAATAGTTTATATAGTATTGGGATTAATTGTTCATTAAATGTTTGTTAGAATTCGCTTGTAAATCTATCTGGTCCTGGGGATTTTTTCTTAGGGAGATAATTTGTAGTTTCTTCAATTTCTTTTTCTAAGATAGGGTTATTTAAGTATTCAGTTTCCTCTTCAGTTAATCTGGGCAATTTATATTTTTGTAAATATTCATCCATTTCACTTAGATTGTCAGTTTTGCTGGTATATAATTAGACAAATAACTCCTAATTGTTTAATTTCATCTTTATTGGGGGTATATTCACCCTTTTCATTTTAGATACTATTAATTTGGTTTTCTTTTTTAAATCAAATTAACTAATGATTTACCTATTTTATTTTTTCCCCAAAAAGAAGCTTCTAGATTTATTTGTTAGTTCAATAGTTTTTTTAAGCTTTCAATTTTATTAATCTCCCCTTTAATTTCAAGATTTATATTTTAATGTTTAATTAGGGATTTTAAGTTTGTTCTTCTAGTTTTTTTTTTTTTTTTTAGTTGTATATCCAGTTCATTGATTTACTTTTTCTTTCTTTTATTAATGTATGTATTTAGAGTACTGCTTTGGGTACATCTCACAAATTTTGGTATATTGTCTTATTGTTGTCATTTTCTTTAATGAAATTATGGATTGTTCTACGATTGTTTTTTGACCCACTCATCCTTTAGATTAGTTTCCTATTAATTTTTTTAAAATATATTTTTTCCTTAAATGTTTCCCAATTAGATAAAAAAAATTAACATTCATTTAAAAATAGTTTTGGGGGCAGCTAGGTGGCACAGTGTATAGAGCTCTGGCCTTGGAGTTGAGAGACTTGAGTTCAAATCCTGCCGCAGACACTTGACACTTACTAGTTTTGTGACCCTAGGCAAGTCACTTAGCCCCTTTAACTCACCAAAAAGCAAAAAAAAAAAAAGTTTTAAATTCTCTCTTCCTCCTACCCCTCCCCCACCCTTTGAGAAGGTAAGCAGTATATTGATTAGAAATGTAAAGCCATGCAAAATGTTTTTTCCGTATTTACCATGTCCAATTAATTTTTACTTTGTGTTCCTATAGACCTTTATTGAATGTAATTTTTGTTACATTATGGTCTTAAAGAGGTGCATTTAATATTTCTGTTTTTCTCCATTTATTTGTGAGGTTTTTATGCCCTAATATATGGTCAGTTTTTGTGAAGATAGAATGTACAACTGACAAGGTATATTCCTTTGTATCCTCATTCATTTTTCTTCAGAAGTCTATCATACCTAACTTTTCAAAAATCTATTCATTTCCTTAATTTCTTTTTAAATTTATTCTATGATTAGATGTATCTAGCACTGAGAGGAGGTAAATTGAGGTCCCATACTAGTATAGTTTTACTATTTCCTCCTGTAACTCATTTACCTTTGCACTTAAGAAGTTGGATGCTGTGCCATTTGGTGTATGTGTCTTCAGTATTGATATATGGTGCCTTTTAGCAAGATATAATTTCCCTGCTTATCTCTTAATTAGGTCTATTTCTGCTTTTGCTTTGTCTGAGACCATAGTTGTTACTGGGCTTTTTTTTTGTGGGATAATTTACCCCATTCTACCTCTCCCTTTCTCCTTCTCCAAGTATATTCCTCTCACCCCTTAATTTTATTCTCCAGATAGGACCCCTTCATTTTCAACTCACCCTGTGCCCTCTATCTATCTATATCTATATATACGTACATATAATTTTTCCCCCCCAACTACCCTAATACTGACAAAGGTCTCATGAGTTACAAATATCATCTTTCCATGAAGGAATGTAAACAGTTCAACCTTAATAAGTCTCTTAATGATTTTCTCTTTCCTGTTTTCCTCATGTTCCACTTGAGTCTTGTATTTGAAAGTCAAATTTTCTATTTAGTTCTGGTCTTTTCATCAAGAATGCTTGAAAGTCCTCTATTTCACTGAATGACCAGTTTTTCCCCGAAAGATTATACTCAGTTTTGCTGGGTAGGTGATTCTTGGTTGTAATCCTATCTCCTTTGCTCTCTGGAATATTATATTCCATGCCCTGCGGTCCCTTAATGTAGAAGCAGCTAAATCTTGTGTTATCCTGATTGTGTTTCCACAACACTTGAATTGTTTCTTTCTGGCTGCTTGCAATATTTTCTCCTTGACCTGGGAACTCTGGAATTTGGCTACAATATTCTTAGGAGTTTTCCTTTGGGGATCTCTTTCACAGGAGGACATCGGTGGATTCTTTCAATTTCTGTTTTGCCCTCTGATTCGAAAATATCAGGACAGTTTTCCTTGATAAGTTCTTGAAAGATGATGTCTAGGCTCTTTTTTTGATCATGGCTTTCAGATAGTCCAATAATTTTAAAAATCTCTCTTTGATCTATTTTCCAAGTCAGTTGTTTTTCCAGTGAAATATTTCACATTGTTTCCTAATTTTTCATTCTTTTGGATTTGTTTTATAGTGTCCTGATTTCTCATAAAGTCACTTGCTTCCAGTTGCTCTATTCAAATTTTTAAGGAAGTGTTTTTTTCAGTAAGCTTTTGGACTTCTTTTTCCATTTGGCCAATTTTGCTTTTCAGGGCATTCTTCTCCTCATTGGATTTTTGGACCTGTTTTGCCATTTGGGTTAGGCTATTTTTTAAGGTGTTATTTTCTTCAGTATTTTTTTGGGTCTCCTTTAGCAAGCTGTTGACTTGTTTTTCATGATTTTCTTGCATCACTCTCAGTTTTTCCTCTACTTCTCTTGCTTGCTTCTCAAAATCCCCTTTGAGCTCTTCCAAGGCCTGGGACTGATTCATATTTTTCTTGGAGGCTTTGGATGTAGGAGCTTTGGCTTCCTTGTCTTCTTCTGGTTGTATGTTTTAATCTTCTTTGTCACCAAAGTAAGATAATATAGTCTGACTCTTTTTGCACTGCTTGCTCATGATCCCGGCCAATTACTTGAGTTTTAAACTCTTTGTTAATGTAAGAGTCAGTTTCCAATGTGGGGAGTGTACTGTCCCAAGCTTCAGAAGTTTGTACAGCTGTTTCCAGAGATACTTCTAGGGACCTGAAAATTTTCAGTTCTTCCAAGGTGCTGTGATTAGGGGGGAGATGTTTTCTCTCCACCACCACAACAAGCTCCACCACGCCAGGACTCCTCCTCGCCCCAGGACTGCCCCTCAGAACTACGACCCAGATCCAAGCGCCAGTAAAGCAAGAGATTCCGCCTCAGCACTGGCAAAGAGGACCCTGCAATCCCCCTCTGATCAGCCACTGGATTCGCCCTCAGTCTGTGGGCCAGAAGCTCAGGAAAAAGCCGCCGCCCCGGGCCACACTCGAGACCTAGCTCCTCTCTCACTGTAGTCACAGACTTTTCCTACTGACCTTCTAAGTTGTCTTTGGTGTTCATGGGTTGAGAAGTCTGGAAACCGCCACAGCTGCCCGCGATTCAGTCCTCCGAGGCCTGCTCCAGGGTTGCTGCGGCCTGCGCGCCTCTCCCCGCCCAGTGTGATATACCTTTCTGATCAACCATCCAGGCTGTCTTTGGCAGGAAATTTGTTTCTCTCTGTCCTTTTGTGGGTTCTGCTGCTTTAGAATTTGTTTAGAGCTATTTTTTATAGGTATTTGGAGGGCTTTGGGAGAGAGCTCAAGACAGTCACTGCTTTCCCTCTGCCATCTTGGCTCCTCCCCAGCCAGGCAGTGAAGTTTCTAAACATTACTGGGTCCTGCACCCAGTGCTAACAGAGGGGTCCTTGTAATCTCTTTCTGACCAGTTGCTTGATGCTGGTGCTGCCTCCATGTGGGGTCTGGGCCAGCTCCCACCCCAGTGTCACAGACACTCCTAATTTGTCTTGGGCTGGATAAAACAAAAGCAGAAGATCATCCCCCACCCTTTGGTTGGCTCTGTAGTTGCAGAATTCAGTTTGTAGGGTTATTTTAAAGCTGTTTGGAGGGGAATGTTGGGAGCCCTGTGCTCCTTTCTCTACTCCACTGGCTTGGCTCTGCCCCTGAAGGCCTGGACCCACTGTCTAAGAAGGACATTGACAAACTGGAAGTTTCCAAAGGAAGGTACCAGAGTGATAAAAGGTCCTTAGTCCACATCATGAAGACTAGTTGAAGGAGCTGGACAGGGTTAGTTTAGAAAAGAGGTGTCTCTGTGACGATAGGTCTGTCTTCAAACATCTAATGATCCCTCACGTAGTGGAAGGACTAGACTTGGGTTTTTGGTCCCACAGAGCAGATCCAAGAGCCAGGCGGAGAAGGTACAATGAGGCCACTGTAGGCTTGAGATGCCTGAAAAACTTCCTCACTGTTCAGAGTTGTCCAGAATTGGACTGGCTTGTTGCCTCAAGTGGTGGGAAATATCCACTCTTTGGAAGTCTTTCTGCAAAGGCGTCATTTTAACATTGGCTATGTTAGGTTGGAGAGCTTTTTGTTTATAGATTAGACTTGATGGTCCCCACGGCCCTTCTGGGGTCCTTGTGAGTTCCCTAAACTTGCAACTGTTGCAGTTGTTAAACTATAGGTTTTGTTTTAGAAAGCTTGCAGGCCTAGCAGGTGACCTTGGCTTAGTCACTGCACATCTTTTCCATGTTCTTCTATAAAATGGGAATATCCTATGGACTACACTTCTCTCCTCACCCCCCTGCAATTTAACATTGTCATCACAATTCCAAGGAAATGACTGTTTTTCAAGGTAACCAGTGTTTACTGCCATATCCAAAGGTCTTTTTCCAGTTGTGATTTTTTTTGACCTCTTTATAGCATGTGACACTGTTGATTATCCCTTTTTCCTTGATGTCCCTTAATTTTCTCTTACTTTTTTTTTTTTAAACTTTTTGGTGAGGTGATTGGGGTTTAGTGACTTGCCCAGGGTCGCACAGTGAGTGTTATGTGTCTGAGGCCAAATTTGAACTCAGGTCCTCCTGACTCCAAGGCCAGAGCTCTGTCCACTACACCACCTAGCTGCCCCTTTTCTATTACTTTCTTCAGGTTTTTTTCTAACATATAAGTCCTTCATCTTTATAACATATAATCAACTATCTCATGTGGGCTGCATTATCTCTGGATGATGTTTCATATTCCCACTTAAAAGTCTCACTTTTCAAACAAGAATAATGATAAATAGTATTTACATAGAAGTTCAAAGTTTGCCAAACACACAGTTCTCTCATATATGTAGTAGCAGCACTATTATCCCATTTTATAGCTGAGGAAATTGGGGTGATAAGAGGTAATAATAATACTGATGACTGGCATGTATAGAGTGCCTACTGTGTGCTTCACATGTGCCGTTTTATCAGATCCTCACAACCACTTTATGAGGTAAGTACTATTATCCCCACTTTACACTTGAGGAGACTGAGTCAAAGAGAGGTTAAGTACCTTGCCCAGGGTCACGGCTGGGGAGTATCTGATACTAAGATCTTCCTGACTCCAGGCCCAGTGCTCCTTCATTTTGCCACCAAGCTAACTCTAGCTCGGGCAGTTTACCAGTTATGCAGCTGTTGTGTCTGCTGTGACATTTGAACCCATGTCTGCTGACTCATTTCTCTAGCCATGAGGCTCTGCTGCCTCTCTGAACTCTCATTCCTACAGGGAAAATTCAAATGTTATTTGAATTTAAGGGGAACATTTGATGTGCTGACAAAGTCCTTTATATGGTACATAGTGACATTGTATTCATTCAACAACATTTAATTTTTAAAAAGTGCTAAAGTTAGTAATTTTCAGGTACAGAAACAAGAATGAAAATTGATCCTACAAAATTTATAGATTATTTAGCTAGCTGGTACAGTGGATAGAACACAGGGCCTAGAGTCAGGAAGAGCTGAGTTCAAATTTGGCCTCAGACACTTACAACCTGTGTGACCCTGGGCAAGTCACTTCACCCTGGTTTCCTCAATTCCTCATCTGTAAAATGAGCTCCAGAATGAAATGGCCAGCTACTTCAGTATCTTTGCCAAGAAAACCCCAAATGGGTTGGACACAACTGAAATGACTAAACAACAAAAATTAAACACTTAAATAAAACAATGACCAACATTCTTTCTGTTTCTCGTTGACCTTGTGAATTTTTAATTCTGGGAGTTTCTCTGGATTTGGAAGTAATTTTCATTACTCATGTAGCTGTCATGTGTATTCTGATTCTGCTTTTTCCGATAAAAGATAGCACTTCCTGTTTATTCCTGTCTTCCTCCTAATTCCTCATATTTGTTATTTCTTATGCCATTACATTTACATGACAATTTATTGAGCCAGTTTCCCTGTGTTCTACAGAATAATAGAAATGTTTCCTATTAAGAATAATGCTGTTAGGGGCAGCTCGGTGGAGCAGTGGGTAGAGCACCTGCCCTGGATTCAGGAGGACCTGAGTTCAAATTCGGCCTCAGACACATAACACTTACTAGCTGTGTGACTCTGGGCAAGTCACTTAACCCCATTGCCTAACCAAAAAAAAAAACCAAAAAAAAAAACCGAATAATGCTGTTAGTGAATATCTTGGTAGAAATGAGTTTTCTTTTCCCCTTCCTACCCTGCTTGTGTAATGTCCTTAGGATTCAATTCTGGATTTGGTATCATTGGGACAAAGGTTTTGGTCACTTTAACTTCTTATTTTAGGACGCCATATTGCCTTCCCTACCAGCAGTGTAACAGAGTACCTGTTTTTTCCACAACCCAGTAGGTTTGAATCTTCATTGTTTGTTATTAATTTTGTCATCATCATCATCATAGCTAACAACATTTCTTAAGTGCCTGCTATGTGCCAGGTACTGTGCAAAGTGCTTTACAATGATCTCGTTTGATCCTCATGATAACAACTTAAGCAGAGGTTAAATGACTTGCCTAGAGTCATACTGCTAGTAGGTATCTGAGGTCAGATCTGAATTCAAATCTTCCTGACTCTAGGTCCAGTGTTCCATCCACTGAGCCACCTAGCTGGCTAACACATCTTTTTTTCTTTTCTTTTTTTTATTCATTTAAAAAGTTATTTTGTTAAGTATCTCTCAATTACATGTAACATTTTTTAAACATTCTTTTTTAAAAATCTTGATTTTTCAGATTCTCTCCCTCCTTTTCCTCCCTTCCCCCCTACCTCTTGAGAAGGCAGAGAATATATCGATGTATGTGTGAAGTCATGCAAGACATTTCTATGTTACCCATATTGCACAAGAAAGCATACACATGCAAACCAAGAAAAATAAAGTGAAAAAAAGGATGCTTCAGTCTGTACTATCAGTTTATCACTTCTGTCCCTGGAGGAGGATAGCGTTTTTTTTTTTGTTTTTTTTTTTAATGGCAAACATTTTAAAAGTAGCCAGTGTCTGCAGGATATGGGGCAAAGAACTAGAAGAGATCGAAGGCTTATTTAAAATGCATCCCTGTCCTCAAGGAGCTTGGTGTTCGGCAGGGATACAGTTACAGGTCATGGCGGTACACGGCAGTGGAAAGTTGTGCATCAAAGTGCTGTGAAGGTTTGGGGGGAAAGTTTGTTCCCATCTGCTGCAGGTTGAAAGATAAGGGGTAAAGACATGGCGGACCCCAGAGAGAATCAGCAGAGAGGTGTGTTTATTTCACCCCCCCCAAACAGACACACATACCCACGCCCACACACACACATTCA
>NW_020951634.1:0-8571 GCF_900497805.2 Vombatus ursinus
ATTGACTTGGCCTACCCATGAATAGTTAATAAATCTCCAGTTACTTAGATCTGTCTTTATTTGTGGGAAAAGTGTTTTATAATTTTGTTCTCATAATACCTGAGATTGTCTTGGCAGGTATATTCGCAAGTATTTTATAATATCTGTAGTTATTTTAAATGGGATTTCTTTTTCTATGTCTTCCTGCTCGGTTTTGTTGGTAATAGATGGAGATGCATATGATTTATAAGGTTTATTTTGTGTCTTTGTAACATTGCTATAATCTCCTTGCTAATATTTTATTTATAATTTTTGCATCAGTATGATGAGGATGGGATCCGGACCCCAAAAAGGAAAAACCCTGGACTTTCCTACGTGGCCAAATCTCTGGCGTTCACCTGAGGCTACACTCCCATCAACTGGCCTTTTGTTGTGGCTGCACTCTATCTCCCAGTTCTCAGTTACCCTTACCCTAGCCTAGCCCTCCATTGTCTTACTTCCCTAGGGCCCCCTGCCACTCCCCACCCTTAATCCTAGCTAGGTTCCATTCTCCCGTGGCCATGTGGTCCAGGTACCTGGCATTCTGTTACCTCACAGTCCCTACAGACTGCTTGGCCACTCCTAGATCTCTCCCACAGTGTTTCTGTATGTAAGGTCCATCTTGTCTCCATTAGAGGTGCTCAGATTCTTAAAATCTAGCCAATTGTTCACTGATGTTCAGATTTCTTAAGAGTGGTTCATATGGCGGATGTTCTAATAAACCTGGTCTTTGGCTGAAAGAAGGCTTTGGGCCGAATTCTTTAGGGCAGGACCTGTATATTGTGATTTTGGGGTCACAACATCCCCAAACCCCTAAACCTCAAGAAGTATTAACTAGTAAAACTGCCCTATAGTTTTCTTTGTTTTTTCTGTCCCTGGTTTAGACATCAAAACTCTATTTGTTCCATAAAATTAATCGAGTAGGATTCCTTCTTTACCCATTTTTGAGAATAGTTTATATAGTATTGGGATTAATTGTTCATTAAATGTTTGTTAGAATTCGCTTGTAAATCTATCTGGTCCTGGGGATTTTTTCTTAGGGAGATAATTTGTAGTTTCTTCAATTTCTTTTTCTAAGATAGGGTTATTTAAGTATTCAGTTTCCTCTTCAGTTAATCTGGGCAATTTATATTTTTGTAAATATTCATCCATTTCACTTAGATTGTCAGTTTTGCTGGTATATAATTAGACAAATAACTCCTAATTGTTTAATTTCATCTTTATTGGGGGTATATTCACCCTTTTCATTTTAGATACTATTAATTTGGTTTTCTTTTTTAAATCAAATTAACTAATGATTTACCTATTTTATTTTTTCCCCAAAAAGAAGCTTCTAGATTTATTTGTTAGTTCAATAGTTTTTTTAAGCTTTCAATTTTATTAATCTCCCCTTTAATTTCAAGATTTATATTTTAATGTTTAATTAGGGATTTTAAGTTTGTTCTTCTAGTTTTTTTTTTTTTTTTTAGTTGTATATCCAGTTCATTGATTTACTTTTTCTTTCTTTTATTAATGTATGTATTTAGAGTACTGCTTTGGGTACATCTCACAAATTTTGGTATATTGTCTTATTGTTGTCATTTTCTTTAATGAAATTATGGATTGTTCTACGATTGTTTTTTGACCCACTCATCCTTTAGATTAGTTTCCTATTAATTTTTTTAAAATATATTTTTTCCTTAAATGTTTCCCAATTAGATAAAAAAAATTAACATTCATTTAAAAATAGTTTTGGGGGCAGCTAGGTGGCACAGTGTATAGAGCTCTGGCCTTGGAGTTGAGAGACTTGAGTTCAAATCCTGCCGCAGACACTTGACACTTACTAGTTTTGTGACCCTAGGCAAGTCACTTAGCCCCTTTAACTCACCAAAAAGCAAAAAAAAAAAAAGTTTTAAATTCTCTCTTCCTCCTACCCCTCCCCCACCCTTTGAGAAGGTAAGCAGTATATTGATTAGAAATGTAAAGCCATGCAAAATGTTTTTTCCGTATTTACCATGTCCAATTAATTTTTACTTTGTGTTCCTATAGACCTTTATTGAATGTAATTTTTGTTACATTATGGTCTTAAAGAGGTGCATTTAATATTTCTGTTTTTCTCCATTTATTTGTGAGGTTTTTATGCCCTAATATATGGTCAGTTTTTGTGAAGATAGAATGTACAACTGACAAGGTATATTCCTTTGTATCCTCATTCATTTTTCTTCAGAAGTCTATCATACCTAACTTTTCAAAAATCTATTCATTTCCTTAATTTCTTTTTAAATTTATTCTATGATTAGATGTATCTAGCACTGAGAGGAGGTAAATTGAGGTCCCATACTAGTATAGTTTTACTATTTCCTCCTGTAACTCATTTACCTTTGCACTTAAGAAGTTGGATGCTGTGCCATTTGGTGTATGTGTCTTCAGTATTGATATATGGTGCCTTTTAGCAAGATATAATTTCCCTGCTTATCTCTTAATTAGGTCTATTTCTGCTTTTGCTTTGTCTGAGACCATAGTTGTTACTGGGCTTTTTTTTTGTGGGATAATTTACCCCATTCTACCTCTCCCTTTCTCCTTCTCCAAGTATATTCCTCTCACCCCTTAATTTTATTCTCCAGATAGGACCCCTTCATTTTCAACTCACCCTGTGCCCTCTATCTATCTATATCTATATATACGTACATATAATTTTTCCCCCCCAACTACCCTAATACTGACAAAGGTCTCATGAGTTACAAATATCATCTTTCCATGAAGGAATGTAAACAGTTCAACCTTAATAAGTCTCTTAATGATTTTCTCTTTCCTGTTTTCCTCATGTTCCACTTGAGTCTTGTATTTGAAAGTCAAATTTTCTATTTAGTTCTGGTCTTTTCATCGAGAATGCTTGAAAGTCCTCTATTTCACTGAATGACCAGTTTTTCCCCGAAAGATTATACTCAGTTTTGCTGGGTAGGTGATTCTTGGTTGTAATCCTATCTCCTTTGCTCTCTGGAATATTATATTCCATGCCCTGCGGTCCCTTAATGTAGAAGCAGCTAAATCTTGTGTTATCCTGATTGTGTTTCCACAACACTTGAATTGTTTCTTTCTGGCTGCTTGCAATATTTTCTCCTTGACCTGGGAACTCTGGAATTTGGCTACAATATTCTTAGGAGTTTTCCTTTGGGGATCTCTTTCACAGGAGGACATCGGTGGATTCTTTCAATTTCTGTTTTGCCCTCTGATTCGAAAATATCAGGACAGTTTTCCTTGATAAGTTCTTGAAAGATGATGTCTAGGCTCTTTTTTTGATCATGGCTTTCAGATAGTCCAATAATTTTAAAAATCTCTCTTTGATCTATTTTCCAAGTCAGTTGTTTTTCCAGTGAAATATTTCACATTGTTTCCTAATTTTTCATTCTTTTGGATTTGTTTTATAGTGTCCTGATTTCTCATAAAGTCACTTGCTTCCAGTTGCTCTATTCAAATTTTTAAGGAAGTGTTTTTTTCAGTAAGCTTTTGGACTTCTTTTTCCATTTGGCCAATTTTGCTTTTCAGGGCATTCTTCTCCTCATTGGATTTTTGGACCTGTTTTGCCATTTGGGTTAGGCTATTTTTTAAGGTGTTATTTTCTTCAGTATTTTTTTGGGTCTCCTTTAGCAAGCTGTTGACTTGTTTTTCATGATTTTCTTGCATCACTCTCAGTTTTTCCTCTACTTCTCTTGCTTGCTTCTCAAAATCCCCTTTGAGCTCTTCCAAGGCCTGGGACTGATTCATATTTTTCTTGGAGGCTTTGGATGTAGGAGCTTTGGCTTCCTTGTCTTCTTCTGGTTGTATGTTTTAATCTTCTTTGTCACCAAAGTAAGATAATATAGTCTGACTCTTTTTGCACTGCTTGCTCATGATCCCGGCCAATTACTTGAGTTTTAAACTCTTTGTTAATGTAAGAGTCAGTTTCCAATGTGGGGAGTGTACTGTCCCAAGCTTCAGAAGTTTGTACAGCTGTTTCCAGAGATACTTCTAGGGACCTGAAAATTTTCAGTTCTTCCAAGGTGCTGTGATTAGGGGGGAGATGTTTTCTCTCCACCACCACAACAAGCTCCACCACGCCAGGACTCCTCCTCGCCCCAGGACTGCCCCTCAGAACTACGACCCAGATCCAAGCGCCAGTAAAGCAAGAGATTCCGCCTCAGCACTGGCAAAGAGGACCCTGCAATCCCCCTCTGATCAGCCACTGGATTCGCCCTCAGTCTGTGGGCCAGAAGCTCAGGAAAAAGCCGCCGCCCCGGGCCACACTCGAGACCTAGCTCCTCTCTCACTGTAGTCACAGACTTTTCCTACTGACCTTCTAAGTTGTCTTTGGTGTTCATGGGTTGAGAAGTCTGGAAACCGCCACAGCTGCCCGCGATTCAGTCCTCCGAGGCCTGCTCCAGGGTTGCTGCGGCCTGCGCGCCTCTCCCCGCCCAGTGTGATATACCTTTCTGATCAACCATCCAGGCTGTCTTTGGCAGGAAATTTGTTTCTCTCTGTCCTTTTGTGGGTTCTGCTGCTTTAGAATTTGTTTAGAGCTATTTTTTATAGGTATTTGGAGGGCTTTGGGAGAGAGCTCAAGACAGTCACTGCTTTCCCTCTGCCATCTTGGCTCCTCCCCAGCCAGGCAGTGAAGTTTCTAAACATTACTGGGTCCTGCACCCAGTGCTAACAGAGGGGTCCTTGTAATCTCTTTCTGACCAGTTGCTTGATGCTGGTGCTGCCTCCATGTGGGGTCTGGGCCAGCTCCCACCCCAGTGTCACAGACACTCCTAATTTGTCTTGGGCTGGATAAAACAAAAGCAGAAGATCATCCCCCACCCTTTGGTTGGCTCTGTAGTTGCAGAATTCAGTTTGTAGGGTTATTTTAAAGCTGTTTGGAGGGGAATGTTGGGAGCCCTGTGCTCCTTTCTCTACTCCACTGGCTTGGCTCTGCCCCTGAAGGCCTGGACCCACTGTCTAAGAAGGACATTGACAAACTGGAAGTTTCCAAAGGAAGGTACCAGAGTGATAAAAGGTCCTTAGTCCACATCATGAAGACTAGTTGAAGGAGCTGGACAGGGTTAGTTTAGAAAAGAGGTGTCTCTGTGACGATAGGTCTGTCTTCAAACATCTAATGATCCCTCACGTAGTGGAAGGACTAGACTTGGGTTTTTGGTCCCACAGAGCAGATCCAAGAGCCAGGCGGAGAAGGTACAATGAGGCCACTGTAGGCTTGAGATGCCTGAAAAACTTCCTCACTGTTCAGAGTTGTCCAGAATTGGACTGGCTTGTTGCCTCAAGTGGTGGGAAATATCCACTCTTTGGAAGTCTTTCTGCAAAGGCGTCATTTTAACATTGGCTATGTTAGGTTGGAGAGCTTTTTGTTTATAGATTAGACTTGATGGTCCCCACGGCCCTTCTGGGGTCCTTGTGAGTTCCCTAAACTTGCAACTGTTGCAGTTGTTAAACTATAGGTTTTGTTTTAGAAAGCTTGCAGGCCTAGCAGGTGACCTTGGCTTAGTCACTGCACATCTTTTCCATGTTCTTCTATAAAATGGGAATATCCTATGGACTACACTTCTCTCCTCACCCCCCTGCAATTTAACATTGTCATCACAATTCCAAGGAAATGACTGTTTTTCAAGGTAACCAGTGTTTACTGCCATATCCAAAGGTCTTTTTCCAGTTGTGATTTTTTTTGACCTCTTTATAGCATGTGACACTGTTGATTATCCCTTTTTCCTTGATGTCCCTTAATTTTCTCTTACTTTTTTTTTTTTAAACTTTTTGGTGAGGTGATTGGGGTTTAGTGACTTGCCCAGGGTCGCACAGTGAGTGTTATGTGTCTGAGGCCAAATTTGAACTCAGGTCCTCCTGACTCCAAGGCCAGAGCTCTGTCCACTACACCACCTAGCTGCCCCTTTTCTATTACTTTCTTCAGGTTTTTTTCTAACATATAAGTCCTTCATCTTTATAACATATAATCAACTATCTCATGTGGGCTGCATTATCTCTGGATGATGTTTCATATTCCCACTTAAAAGTCTCACTTTTCAAACAAGAATAATGATAAATAGTATTTACATAGAAGTTCAAAGTTTGCCAAACACACAGTTCTCTCATATATGTAGTAGCAGCACTATTATCCCATTTTATAGCTGAGGAAATTGGGGTGATAAGAGGTAATAATAATACTGATGACTGGCATGTATAGAGTGCCTACTGTGTGCTTCACATGTGCCGTTTTATCAGATCCTCACAACCACTTTATGAGGTAAGTACTATTATCCCCACTTTACACTTGAGGAGACTGAGTCAAAGAGAGGTTAAGTACCTTGCCCAGGGTCACGGCTGGGGAGTATCTGATACTAAGATCTTCCTGACTCCAGGCCCAGTGCTCCTTCATTTTGCCACCAAGCTAACTCTAGCTCGGGCAGTTTACCAGTTATGCAGCTGTTGTGTCTGCTGTGACATTTGAACCCATGTCTGCTGACTCATTTCTCTAGCCATGAGGCTCTGCTGCCTCTCTGAACTCTCATTCCTACAGGGAAAATTCAAATGTTATTTGAATTTAAGGGGAACATTTGATGTGCTGACAAAGTCCTTTATATGGTACATAGTGACATTGTATTCATTCAACAACATTTAATTTTTAAAAAGTGCTAAAGTTAGTAATTTTCAGGTACAGAAACAAGAATGAAAATTGATCCTACAAAATTTATAGATTATTTAGCTAGCTGGTACAGTGGATAGAACACAGGGCCTAGAGTCAGGAAGAGCTGAGTTCAAATTTGGCCTCAGACACTTACAACCTGTGTGACCCTGGGCAAGTCACTTCACCCTGGTTTCCTCAATTCCTCATCTGTAAAATGAGCTCCAGAATGAAATGGCCAGCTACTTCAGTATCTTTGCCAAGAAAACCCCAAATGGGTTGGACACAACTGAAATGACTAAACAACAAAAATTAAACACTTAAATAAAACAATGACCAACATTCTTTCTGTTTCTCGTTGACCTTGTGAATTTTTAATTCTGGGAGTTTCTCTGGATTTGGAAGTAATTTTCATTACTCATGTAGCTGTCATGTGTATTCTGATTCTGCTTTTTCCGATAAAAGATAGCACTTCCTGTTTATTCCTGTCTTCCTCCTAATTCCTCATATTTGTTATTTCTTATGCCATTACATTTACATGACAATTTATTGAGCCAGTTTCCCTGTGTTCTACAGAATAATAGAAATGTTTCCTATTAAGAATAATGCTGTTAGGGGCAGCTCGGTGGAGCAGTGGGTAGAGCACCTGCCCTGGATTCAGGAGGACCTGAGTTCAAATTCGGCCTCAGACACATAACACTTACTAGCTGTGTGACTCTGGGCAAGTCACTTAACCCCATTGCCTAACCAAAAAAAAAAACCAAAAAAAAAAACCGAATAATGCTGTTAGTGAATATCTTGGTAGAAATGAGTTTTCTTTTCCCCTTCCTACCCTGCTTGTGTAATGTCCTTAGGATTCAATTCTGGATTTGGTATCATTGGGACAAAGGTTTTGGTCACTTTAACTTCTTATTTTAGGACGCCATATTGCCTTCCCTACCAGCAGTGTAACAGAGTACCTGTTTTTTCCACAACCCAGTAGGTTTGAATCTTCATTGTTTGTTATTAATTTTGTCATCATCATCATCATAGCTAACAACATTTCTTAAGTGCCTGCTATGTGCCAGGTACTGTGCAAAGTGCTTTACAATGATCTCGTTTGATCCTCATGATAACAACTTAAGCAGAGGTTAAATGACTTGCCTAGAGTCATACTGCTAGTAGGTATCTGAGGTCAGATCTGAATTCAAATCTTCCTGACTCTAGGTCCAGTGTTCCATCCACTGAGCCACCTAGCTGGCTAACACATCTTTTTTTCTTTTCTTTTTTTTATTCATTTAAAAAGTTATTTTGTTAAGTATCTCTCAATTACATGTAACATTTTTTAAACATTCTTTTTTAAAAATCTTGATTTTTCAGATTCTCTCCCTCCTTTTCCTCCCTTCCCCCCTACCTCTTGAGAAGGCAGAGAATATATCGATGTATGTGTGAAGTCATGCAAGACATTTCTATGTTACCCATATTGCACAAGAAAGCATACACATGCAAACCAAGAAAAATAAAGTGAAAAAAAGGATGCTTCAGTCTGTACTATCAGTTTATCACTTCTGTCCCTGGAGGAGGATAGCGTTTTTTTTTTTGTTTTTTTTTTTAATGGCAAACATTTTAAAAGTAGCCAGTGTCTGCAGGATATGGGGCAAAGAACTAGAAGAGATCGAAGGCTTATTTAAAATGCATCCCTGTCCTCAAGGAGCTTGGTGTTCGGCAGGGATACAGTTACAGGTCATGGCGGTACACGGCAGTGGAAAGTTGTGCATCAAAGTGCTGTGAAGGTTTGGGGGGAAAGTTTGTTCCCATCTGCTGCAGGTTGAAAGATAAGGGGTAAAGACATGGCGGACCCCAGAGAGAATCAGCAGAGAGGTGTGTTTATTTCACCCCCCCCCAAACAGACACACATACCCACGCCCACACACACACATTCA
>NW_020951635.1:0-26200 GCF_900497805.2 Vombatus ursinus
TTGCAAATAACAGATGATGTTGTTATTTTGCCAAGAAGCATGCAATAGCATTGTGTATATGCACTCTTGTTGTTGTATGATCTAAAAAAAGGATTCTAATTAATCTATCATATTATTAAAAATGTAAAATTCAGCAGATGAAACACTGATGAACAGCACCATTAAAAGAGACAGTGGTATCAAAGGGACTGTAACAACTTTTCATTGATTCATTTGGTAAAGTTTCCTCCAAGCACAACCTTCCAAATGTTTTCTATGATGAAAATATCACTTGCATACTCCCTTGGTCTACGAAGTAATGATACGATGATGTCTTTAAACTAGTCAGGTTATTGTAATTCTGTTCTGTAGGTTACAAAAATGACATGTTATAATGAAATGACAAGATTTTTAAATTGGCAGGAGTAGGATTAATTATAAAGAGTTGTGTGGGCAGAATTTTCAGCGATGAAAAAATAGGGTAGAAGAAGGGGAAAGGAATCATGGGTGAAAAAATTGCCAAAAGGTAATGGATGACTCCAGGCTAAGGTAAACATTGAATATTTACAAATTCATCATGTAAGCAAATGCAATATCCAAAGTCTTAGGGAGGGAAAAAATGTGTCAAGATAATGACAGTTGACATTAATATAACCCTTTCAAGTCACAAATTGTGTCACATACATGATCTCATTTGATCCTCATAATATCCCCCATTTTACTGATTAGGGAACTTAAGATCAGAGATGTTACATGACTAATACAAAGTCATACCTATTAAGTGGAAGACCTGGAATGCAAATCCAAGTCATCTGATTCTATGACTAATGGTGTTTCTATTTCCTTATACTGTTTCACATGGTATTTCATTTTCATTATGCTGATTGAATGAGTGTGTGCACTCACTCACTAAAAATGAGTGCACAATAATGTCAAGTGCATTTCTTTCCACTCTCTTAGAGATCCTGCCCTTCAAATGGTTGAAGACTGCTAATTTTGAATGACAATATGCACTTAAAACCTTCATTGAATAACTTCCCTCCTTTTCCTGGAGAGGAGGAGTTCAATGGGTACAGAGTGCTATGTGTGCTATTAGATGTGGTTGTGCTGATTACTTTTGGTTATCTGGGTTTTTTTTATTTTTCACTGGGAAAAGATCACTGAATAATGGACATGTATTCAGAAATGATCAGAATATAAAATAAAAAGGATTGATGAAAATCTATTTTTAAAAACACATAATTGTCTGAGAGTGAAATAGTAGCTACAAATACAAGATTAAAAAAAATTAAAGCATAGTTTCAAAATATTGATGAAGTAGCCTGAACCAGTGCTGAAAGTATATACGAGTTAAGCTGGGATGAATGGCATGAAATCGGGTTCAGTGGTTTCTTCTAAATATTCAGGGTAATATTGTCACATAGAAGGGTACTGTCTGGAACACATCACCAAAGCTGAGATACACCAAAGAATTTTGCCAATTTAGAAAGAGAGGGATGGAGGGGGAGAGAAAAGTAGGGGAATAAAAGAAAGAAACAAAGAAAATGAAACTAATAATTAAATGTTACAAAAATTATGGAGACAGGATTTTTTTTTTAGTGAACTGTCTTGATATAATGGTGAAACGCAATCATAGCAGGTGAAGCCTCATGAGTTAATATATTGGGAGTACTTCAAGAAAGTTTCCATTTTTAAGCCATAACTAATGTCATCTACAGTTTAGTATAATTGATTTTGAAGATAAAGACATTTAATGTCAGTGTCCTAAAATAGAAATAGACATAAGGGGAAAAATATTTGAAAGAAACTTAAATTAACCAGTAAACAATTCAGAGCTGAAAACCCTACATTTTCAAGAAATTGGAGTGTTGAAAAGCAATGATCTAAATGCTTACCCTTGGGAGAGGAGATTGAATGTCTGACAAAATACTGACTGCCTAGTGATCAGGCTGCATTTAAAGATTGTCCGCCAAGTCTTTTCCTCATCTCCAGAGAAACTTGAAAATCAATCTCATAGCAGACTTTTGTTATACTGTCCCTACTTTATTGAAACAGGAGGTCAGATTCCTGGAATTACAACTGTCAATAAAGTATTTCTTCAGCTAGTAATATTCAAAGTTTCAGCTGCCAACGTATTAACTATTTAAGCAACTAAAGAGAAAGGAGAGTACAGTCAAAAGATAAGGAATGGGATGCATATTTGACTGTGTGATGGAGAGACATTTAGTATAGCTGAATGAGCAGTGGAGTTGGAATCAAAGAATCTGTGTTCAAAACCCAAGTTTAATGCTCAAGTACAGCATGTCATGTTTCCCGGTCTCAGTTTCCTCATGTGTAAAATTAGGTAGTTGTACTAAATGATCTATAAGGTCCATTCTAGGTATAAGCACTATGATTTTTCCACTCTTAGGGCAATATATTTTAAAAGACAGGGTAGTATTTTGGCCTATAACTAGTAATGAGGTAAGTTAAAATATGTTAACATTGCTCTATGCCTATCCATTTTCACTTGAAAGTAATATTTTTTTAAATGTGTTCCACAGGATCCAGCATCCAGGAAGAGAGGCTCAAATAATTAATCACTTTTGATAGGCATAACTTGGAAAAAATATCTGTGAACAAGGAAAGTGATTTGACTTTAGGTCATGTATTAACTTACTGCTACCCTACAACTTAGTGCTACCCATGATTGGGGAACTAGACTCAAATAAGAATAGTTATTCAAAATTTAGTCAAGAAAGAGAAGTCATGGGTAGAATCAGGCCTGAAATCTGAGGGAGAGATAGCCTGTTAGGATAGAATCTCTTGAACAGAATAGAAATTCCCCTAATAGCTTGAAAGCACCTTAAGTATGACATTTATTTTTTAAACAAATTTATTATTCATATTAAACATTTATTTAAAAAAATAAGTTGCAAATTCTCTCCCTCCCACCCTCCATTGAGAACCTATGATATAAAAATAAAAATCTATTTAGCTTCCATATTGTAATATCTTCAGTCTCTAGCACAGTCTTTTGCACATATAGAGACTTAATAAATGCATATTGAATCATTTTTTGAAGACTGTGAGAAACAAACAGCTTAGGCTTTATACACATGTAGAATGGTTGGAGAAGGAAATTCTAAAGGACTGGAGTAGCCCCGCTAGTTGCGTTCACAGTAAGAGGGCTAGAACAGAGGTAACATCAAAGATAAAACCTGACATATGATTAAATAAGAAAGAAGGGAGGCAAATAAAGAATAGTTACTCATTTATTATAGTTTATAGGATAGACCAAGAATAACTCATCAAATGTGGAATGTCTAGCTCTCCCACACTACTTCAAAATAGTAAGAAATGTTCTCACAAAAGTAAAAAAAAACCAAAAACTACCTATTCAAAGAAGAGGAAGAAAGGGAATTTTCACAAGGTAATCCCCATAGAACATTGGAAAAAGCAGAGCTGCACTATCAGTTCTGTACATATACTTAGTCTTGATCCTTCATGCCACACCTACCTAAGGGCTCTCTGTAGTGGTCACTTCAGTGGCTCCAGAGACGGAAGCATGAGAGTAATGGAAGATAGAGAAGAGAAGCCCTGAACCTTCACCTTAAATTTTTCACTACTATGAGCTCCAAGGGGCAGTTAGGTAGCACAGTGAATAGAGTCCAGACTTGAAGTCAGGAAGACTCATCTTCATGAATTCAAATTTGGCCTCAGATATTTACTAGATATGTGAACCTGGGCAAGTCACTTAACCCTATTTGCCTAAGTTCCTCAATTGTAAAATGAGCTGGAGATGGAAATGGCGAACCACTTCAGTGTCTTTGTCAAGAAACCTCCAAATGGGGTCACAAGGAGTCAGATGTGACTGAACTGACTAAATAACAACAAATGAGTTCCACATTATCTTTTATGCCCTGGGTACAAGAGAAAGTGTGTTGGTTATAGAGTCAGAAGACCTAGATTCAAATCCTAACACTGTCAAGCTCTGCTCTAACTACAATCCTTCATCAAATCCCTTAAATTCCTGGGTCTGAAGTTGTACATCTATAAAGTGAGGAAGTTTAACTAGATTGGTGGTATTAAACTCAAATAGAAATGGAGGCCACTAATTTGTACATTAGGAATTCTGTGGGCCACATATTGACTTAGTTTAAATGTAATTGTCTATATTTATTGTATTTTTATTTTTTGTTAAATAAGAGTCTCCTGGGCTACATGGTCTACAGGCAAGGTATTTGACACCTTTGAGTTAGAAAACCTCTAAGGTTCCTTCTTTCTAATATAAATCTATGATTTCTGAGTTCTTTGTATCTACTCCCATCCCCACTTAATTCAGAGTGTAACAGATTTAATTTAGTGGCATCTTTAGATGCTCCAAAGTTAGAAGAAAACTAGAACTAAGGTGGAGAGGAAGAAGGGCAATTACTTACCATGGTCCTTTACCAGCTACTTCAATTTAATTGATATTATAGATATCTTATGCTTTGTGCTCTGAAGTCTATGTCCCACTCTTTTGTCCCACTCTTACTCTGGAGCCTGTATTATGAGTTTCACATAATGGCAGCTCCAAAGACAGGAACAATCCACAGCAGGAAAGAACACACATAAAGGAACTGTAGTCAGATTTATATAGGATTATGTATCAACAATGAGAAAGAAAGGAAGCTATTAGAATGACATTTTGAAAATCCATGGGAACTGGCTTGTACCTAAGAACAATTCATTATGAAATTCGAGCATAGTCTTTAGGAAGACAACAATGGACTTTTAACAGAATTGATTATTTCTAAGCATTGCTTTTGAGAAAATTAGTTAAAAAAAAGCACAGCAGATGATAGAAACTTAAGAGAATTGAAAAAACAAACAAATAAAAGCATTGAACATCTGTAAAGGGCTAAGTGTTTACATTCTGGAAAGGAGAGAAGATATAATTGCTAGGATTTTGCTGTCTCTTAAAGATAAGTGATAAAACGGAGAAATTAAGGGCATGGTCATTCAACAATTAAAATAAACAATAACAGTAACAACACATACTCTAAGGAAAGAGAGGAGAACTAGGCAGCAATTTATCATTTGTTATAATTGGAGTATCATGAGAGAAGATTTGTCAAACATAGAGGTGGATGTGGGAGGGAGTAGAGTTTTCTTCACTCTTATATGACCTGGGAAGGTTTTAAATATAAAAGATCTTAGCAACAGAAATGTGATAAAGTAAGCAAGACACTGGGTTGATTCAGTGAAGTGAAGAAATGGACAGGAGGGGGGAGGTAGAATCAGAGAAGAGATTACATAGAGGAAAATGAACTATAGCTTTCAAGACTTAGTTATGAAAGAACAAAAATAGAACAGGAAAAAAAATGACTCAGTGATTTGGATCTGAGCTGGGACAGAGTGAGCAGAAAAGACAGAGATTAGATTATTCCAAGCCATATGGCTGCAGATACTTAGTGGTGATTTCATTCTTTTTCTCCCTTTCTTTTTCCTTATATAAAAAAAAGGATGACGTAGGTGGAAGAGAAATAATATGATAGGATTTGTGATGGTGAAAACAATTTTAACAATCATAAATGCAAAATGTAAATAGGATTAACGTATCCATAACTTTGAGACAGTTAGGTGGAGCAATGGACTTTAAGTCAGGAAGACCTGAGTTCAAATCTGATATTAAACATTTACTAGCTGTATGATCTTGGACAAGACACTTAATTGCTATCTGTCTCAATTTCCTCTACTATAAAATGGTGATAATAATAGCACCTGCTTCCAAGGACTGTTGCGAGGATTAAATGAGATAATATTTATAAAGTGCTTAGCACAATACCTGCCACATAGTAGGTACTTAATAAATAATTATCATTATTTTTGTGCTGTTGTTTATCCTTGATTTTCAAAGGGGACCAATGACATCATGGAGTGATATCTTGACTTGCATGTAAATGGAATTTTAGTGAGTCAGAGTTGCACAAAGTGATCAGCTTCATTCTCTCTTCCAGATTCTTTGAAGTCCAGAGGCAAAACAAAAGTCAAGACAACTGGTGATGACTGAGGATGCAGTGAATGACCTTCACATCTTCCATGTCTGACCAAGCTTTAAGTGTTCCACAGAGCCTGCTTCAGCTGCCTTCATGGCCTTTGGAATAAATTGTTCTTGTCTGCCCATTCCACTGGGGGAAATCTTCACATGCTTGGGGTAGACATCCCTCTAACTCACTGATCATTTTGAGGCTTGCTGGTTACCCTCAACCTTATTTATCGCATCTGCAGAGATGATTTTTACCAGGGTGTGGCCACTGTGCATGCTACAGCTTTTTGGAGCCACAGGTAAGAGTTATTATTGTAAAATGGAGAATAGCAGAATGAATTAGGAAGCAAAACCTAATAAATCCCCATATGAAATACCCTTAAATAATAAGAACCTCTACTTAACACCCACTTATCTCATATGTTCAACAGTAGTTATCTATCATGTAGATTACAACCCAAACCATTACTACTTGTACTGTGTGACTTTTGTCTATGCCTTACTGAAAGTTTACCACAAAAGGGTCAATCCAGGCTCACAGAGGCTTTCCTTACTTTCACCTGAAATTTTGAGGGTAACAGTGTAACACTTTCTCTCTTTAATTCTTTGTACTGACCATATGACCATATGATTTCTTCCTATTATTAAATTTCTTATTGACATCTTTTACTCATTCTCATCTTCAGGCCTTTTCACTGGTTATATTGGGCAGCTAGGTGGTATGGTGGATAGCGTAAGGGACCTGAAGTCAGAAAGACTCCTCAGTTCAAATCTGGCCTCCGACACTTACTATATTTTGACCCTGGGCAAATAACTTAACCCTGTATACCTCAAAGGTCCTCATCTGTAAAATGAGTTGAAGAGCAAAACGGCAACCCACTCCAGTATCTTTGTCAAGAAAACCCCAATTGGGGTCATGAAGAGTTAGACACAACTGAACAAGAACAACCTCATTTTTTCCCCAAGCATTTGTTATATTCTGCTTCTTCAGATATGTTTTACCTGATATCCAGATAACTGCAAATATCTTGATCAATACATGGCTTCCAGCACAGATCACCTTTATATACACTTAGTCCAATTCAGCCAATTTTCTTATCTTTGTTCTCTTTAGTACCACCTACTTTGTGTAGTGTTTTTTCTCAAAGGAGAAAAGTTTAGCTGAACAATTTTTGCTAATCTTTTACATTTTTCTTCTGTTTCTAGACTTCCTCCCAGCTTTATCATTGATTGGTCTTGGAATGACGTTTCTTAGTTGAGAGGCAAATTGTATTAGTGTAGAGATTTCTGGAATTGATTAGACCTATTTGATAAATGGAGAGATATGGAAGTCACAGGCAATTTGAGATTAGAATATAAATTCATTTGGAAAATCTTATGAAGACAGATGATAGAAAAACTAGATAGAAAGTGAATAATTATTGGGAACTTCATTCTTCTTATTTCAGAATAAGACAAATCTGGAAGAAAAGGAAACAAGAACAACAACAAAAACAAATTAAAAATCCGAACAAAAATTAGAATAATTAAATAAAATAGATCTTTAATGATTATTGAATTAAAATCTTAAGGGCTATACCTATTATTTAACATTTAATTGAAGCTTTAAAATTATTTATCATTTCTTTTTATATAAAAAAGGGAAAAGGGGAAAATATTAAATATATCCTTTCCAAACAATAATGCCATAATTGCAATCATTTTGGAACACATAAAAATGACATTTAAATTACAAATAAATAATGTTAAATTATGAAATGGATGAGTTAAAGAACAAATCACAGGAATGGTAAATAATTATATTAAAGGAAATAATAATGAGACAATATACTATAATTTGTGGGCTATAACTAAAGTAATCCTGAACATTTTTATCAACAAAGGTGGACATAATATGAATGAGTTGAGCAAATATTTAAAATTCAAAAAAATCCTAGAAATTCAATAAATGAATATTCTCAAAAGAAATGAAATCAGAAATATCAAAATTAAACAACTATTGAGATAATAAATGTAATAAAGTTATTTTTAATACCAATAAAGCATTAAACAATTAGTTGATCATGAAAGAGTGAGGGAAGAGGAGAAAATAATGTGCCAAAATTAAAAATGAGAAGGGAGAACTTCACAACAAATAGAGGGAAAAATAAAGAAAATTATCAGAAACTATTTTACTCAGTTACATGCCAACAAACATGAAAACTTTCAGGAAATGGATAAAAATTTACAAAAATGCAAAAGACTCAAATAAACAAAACAGGATATATAGAATCTAAATAATCTTTCTCAGAAGCATAATCTAAGCAAAGCACAAATGAACTCTCCAAGAGGGGTGAGGAACAAATCCAGATGTATTTATAAGTGAATTGTATCAAATATTTTAAAAAAGCCTATCTTCTTAGCTTGTGATTAATTGTGGGAATGCTTGTTATCAAGGATAATTAGTACCAGGGGGAAAAAAAAATCCACTTAAAGCAAATCCACTAACATTTCATAGTAAATAGTGAAAACAAAATGTTACTTTGGAACTTCATCTTGAAAAAAAAGAAACTAAAAATGTTGAAAATATATCATTTATATTTAACCAAATTCAGGTTGTAATTGCTATAATGTTCTAGTTCCTAGAAGGAACAAAGGAGGAATAAAATGCTGATGACTTTTCATGCATTTTTTCTGAACAAAATCCTATGACAGTATGATACAACAACCTTCTTTTCATATTTGACTTTTGCAGAAAGATAATATAAAGTTTCATCGCTGCAAAAATATTCTGTGACCTCATTAATTTTCCCAAGGGCTTCTCTTTGATAGAAGTCAAATTGTACTCTTTTGAAAGTACACTGACAATAAGTAGCAGAAAATATGTGGACATATGTGGGTATAGACATTAGTGCTAAGCAGGGAGGAATATTTGAGTAGGCATTCATTTTATGTGGTCATTTCATGAGGGAATAGTTGTGTTTTATGAAAACTTTGACTTTCCTATTGAGAAAAGCAAACTATTTTATATGTTATTTCATGTTATAATTGATTTTTTCTTACAACTTCCTAAGTCATAGTTCTTTGTCTCTGAATTTAGTTCAGAAATTTGTCTGGCTTGTAATGAGTTAAGTTTAGAAATCCAGTTCTCCTGTTAATTTCTGTTCTTGCCTCAATGAAAGCTGTTATCCTTGAGGGGGGCAGGTAGATATCAGGAAGTCTGGTCTAGTATCTTTATACCACTGAGATAAGGATATCTGATTTGCTATCCAAAGAATTTGTCCTACTACCTCTAACCTGGCAAATGACTCCAAAAATGAACTTTTCTTAGCCACGGGAGGGAAAGAGTGGGTTGTTACTAGCCCCTCATTCCAAATTTCCAACCAATCATATTGTTCCCCCATACCTCAATTCTGTAACCAATCATGTTGTCCTCACCCCCATGATTCTGCCTACCCTGTAATGAATTCTATTATTTCCTCACCTACACTGTTCTATTTTGTTCTATTCTTATAAAAAGAAGCTGCTTCCTAATCAAGGGTCTTTTGGCAAACTGAGGTAGTCATCAGACCCACTCTATTGTCAGGTTTGTGCCCTGTTAATAAACTATTATCTTGCTTAAAGAATATCTGCCTCAGTCTGCTTTTATTGAATTTCACTGGTGACACTATGCAACCTTATGGGGAGGTAGAATAGTATAGTGGGAAGAGAGCTGAACTCAGATGACTATAGGAAGATATGAGTTCCAGTCTCCTTTTTGATGCATGTGGGAAAATCTATATAAGATACCAAACAGTTGAAGATTTGCATTAGTGAAGGACATTTCCTCACTACAAGTACTCTACAACAATGAAATAACAGATCCAACTGGATCTATTATTGAATTCTGATATTGAATTCTTAGATAACAAGGGCCCCCTCTGTTTCAGTCTAGAAAATCAGTAAAACTGTGACTGTGATGTGGCATAGTGTATTAAGACTTCAATGAAAAACTCTGGGGTTGATTCACTTCTACCACTAATTAACTAATAAGGTCAGTCACACAACTTCTTTGCTTTTGCATGATTTTTTTTTTCATGTGCACTCTATTTTTTGTTTTAAGCCATCTGTTACACCAATCCGCTTAATGTCTCTAACTCTTACAATGAAATAGAATGAGTTGCTTGAGTGTTTTTATCTTATCGATCAATTAGCTTGGAGTAGGTTTATTCTACACTTCTTGAAAGTCAGCATGGCATATTGGATGGGGCAATTTTCTTAGACTTAGGAAGACTCGAGTTGAAATCCTGCCTTTTTTACTATCTGTGTGACCCTGGGCAAGACACTGCTCTTCAGTCTCCTAATCTATAAAATAAGGAGACTTTGTGATCTTTCTGTTTCCATCTCACTCTATATCTGCAATCCTCTGACCTTCTGAAATTTTTTTTGCATATGGATTATAAGGGTGGAACATTATTTACTTTCATAAAAAATTATAAACAAAAATATACTTTTCCAGAGAGAGATGAGAATAAGAAGAGTGGGTGATAGGTGGTAAGGAAATCAGTATGAAAAGAGGAGGCATCAGAGATAAGGAAGAATACTTCTAGGTTCAGGAATGGCCTTATATTTAGGCTGAATAGGTCAACATCTAAATTATGTGAATTTTAAAGGCATGAGGAAAGGCCCTTTCTCACCTTAAAATTCCTCTCACCTAAATAAAAATCTCATTATAGAAACTTATTTAAAAAAAAATCTTAAATTGCCCTGGGAGGGGTAACCCTTTAGATCTTCTTTTGAGGGAAGGTTTTAATATGGGAAGATCATGAGCATGCCTAGCACCAGAGTAAAGAGGGAAGGAATATGGCTGGCCTTGGGCCAGCAGGGTACACAGTCCTGAGAGGCAGGTCCCACAAAGCAAACTTTACCACCTGCATTACCTTTCCTAGAGTAGTACCTGAAAAAGTCAGAGGTATCAAAGTATGTTTGATACATGCTGGTGAGCCTTTCCTCAATATCCCCATCATCATTCCTTCTATCCTGGTTCTTTACAGATTAAGTTTCTATGTTAAATATTCCAATTTCTTTGCACTTTGAATCTTCTTTGAATTTTTTTTTTCTAACTCCTGCTTATTAAGAGCTCAGACTCTAGCTGCTCGATTATACGAAGTTGTAGCTCATATGCCCACTGGCCAAAGGCAGGCTTTACTTGTTATTAAGAAGCTATGGAAATTTTCTCTTTCATAATGTCAATATTAAACCATTCTAATAGATAAGGTATGGACCGTGTATGGTTTTTCTCATATTTCTATGAACCTTTCCTTGTTGAGAGTATAAAGAGATGTTCAAATCATATATTTTCTTAATTCATGTCTTGGATTTGGACACCAGTCAGACTCCAAACTCAGTACACTATGCCATAGGTATGTTGATTTGTAATTTTAGAAAGGAAGTAAGCAGATTTTCTCTCTCTCCTGTTATACATTTCAAAGGTCAACAATTTGTACCATTAGTGGTCTGATAAGAAGGCATAAAGAGGAGAAAAAAAATTAAAGAAGTAATAAAGGACTTCTACATGCAAATTGCCTGAGAATAGATTCTAGAAACTGTGTGTCCATGAAGATAATATGTAAATACTCTTGTGACCCTTCTAACTATATCAAGCACTTGGATACGGCCCTTAATAAGCTAAACCTAGACACAAAGGCATAGATTTACATTAAATAAGTAATATTAAAGGCAGTGATACACACAAGGCAAAACTGAAAAGCAACATAAAAGGTTTTATTCAGGAAATATACTTCCTAGCCTTGTCTTTAAGTCTTTTGGCACCTTCCATTTTAGTTTCCTCTTTTTTTTCATTCTTGGAACCCTATTCCTCCCTCTGATACCTGCAACTCTACAGTGTTCTAATTGGAATCAAGAAAAACTGAGCTGAGATTCCAACTCATACTAGCTATAGGATCCTTGGCGTGTCACTCACCCTCTCTTGGTTTCACTATTTTCATCAGCAAAATGGGGATAGTCAAATTAGTAGCAATTTCCTCACAGGGTTAGTGTGAGATTCAAATTAGATACGATCTGGAAAGCACTTTTTGAATCTTAATATTTTATAGATACATCAGTTATTATCCTCATTGTCCATCATAATCAGCATAATTCCCTTTTTCCCTCTGTCCCTCTGGCCAGATACCAAGGAATCCTAATTTGGATAGCAGAACCAGGTCACCTCCACCTTGAGCAATACCTGTCTTTGCAGGTATGCACTTTTTCTCCCTCTTTTTATACTCACTATATAGCTATTTTGTGTCTTGGTATTCAAGGAACTATCATTAAAAGCTGTAATTAAAAGGGACTGATAAACTCATTATGAGAAACTCATATCTGATAATGTTACCCATTTGGGCATTTTTTTCATATAGACATGGAACAATTCTATACTTATGAAATGAATCTCAGATGATAGGTTTTCAGGGGCTGGCTGGTGAGGCAGATGATTTTGAGAGGTGGGACTTACCTAGTGTCCATCAAATCATAACACTTTACAGCATGAATGCTACAAATGCTCCAAAGCCTTTGGTAACAATAACTTTTTTTTGGGGGGGGGGACATTCTTTAGAAGTGGCTTTAGCATCTGTAGGATCAGTCACTAAGCTGTATCTCCTCAGAGGTTGAATTTACAAAAATGAGTAATTAGTAGGTACCTTCCCTCCATTTTTCAAACTCTTTACATTAATTCTCTACCATAAAACCTCTCTTGTTCAACTAAAATTGTAGGAATGGTTTTCACCCAACTCTATCCTATCAGGATATGTAACTTTCATAGTTTATTCCTGATTCTCTTTTATCCCACATCAACTATAATGTAATTAAATTTGAAAACAATTCATTACCTACCATGTGTCTCATACAATGCTAGGTACTGTCTATAAGGGCTTACACTGAAGATTCTCATGAATCCATCATTTCATCTGATTTTCCACCAATTGAGATTATAGCTCCTCTCATCTTTTCATCTGGTGTGATTCCTGCCCGTGACTTTCCATAATTCTTCAATTAAAAAATATACCTAATGCATGATAAACCTTTCTCTGGTTCATTGAAAATCTCTAATGCCTTTGTAACTCTTGCCCTATCTATAATTTGTTTCATATTTTCATACCATGTTGCAGACATGTCTATGCTCCAAAACCAACCCATATCCTTTTGTTAGTCATGCATCTCCTTTCCAAAATGATTCATTCATCTTTTTGAATACATGTTGCTTGTAAACTAATTTATTTATTCAATAGGTCTGTTTGTCTTTGTGTCCATGTGCCTTCATACTCATAGGTTTACTAAGACAATCTCAAAATTTACCAGGTCAAATGGGGATAAGTACTATATTGATGCCATTAGGGACAAATATAATCTTCTCTACTTGGTATTTGAAACCTGTTATAATTTTGCTCTTGCCTGTTTTTCTAGCCTTACCACACATCATTCCTGTAGAAACTCTAAATTTCAACCAAACTGGTCCATTCATTGTTTCTTGTATACAACATTCCATCTTCAACTCCTATCACTCATGACCTGAATGTATTCCCTCCTCACTTCTGCCTCTCAGATTCTCTAGATTTTTTTCAAATCTGAGCTCAAGTAGAACTTCTTTAATGAAGCTTTTTTTGATTCTGCTCTCCAGGCACTAGTGGCCCTACACTAAATTACTCTGTATATGTTTTGAGTATATTTTGTTTTTACTTATCTGTATAGCTGTCCTCCACCCCCACCCCAGTAGAATGTAAATTCCTTGAAAGCAGGATCTGTTTTAGTTTTTCCTTTGTATTTCTAGCACCTGTGAGCAGAGAGCAGACACTTAACAAGTGCTTGCTGATTGATTTTACTCACTGATAATCATTTATTTTAAAGCTATAGTCCATTTTAAAAAGACATTAAATATTTATAATATTTAGAAAAAAGCCCCACTAACTTCAATCTTAATTTCTGAATATGCACTTTTATATTATGTGTTTGTATTATGTGTTTATTATGTGTCTATGCGCTCATAGACATGCACATACACATACATTTGGGATATGACTTCACACACAAACATATATATATGTATATATATTTATATATATGTGTGTGTGTGTATATATATATATATATATATATATGGGATATTTTAAAAAGCTATCAGATAAAAATATGGGTCTTTTTCCTGGAAAATCTGAAATCATTAGCAAACTCTTCAATTTTTTGAGGCCATCTAGCCTTCCCCTGTTTGTTCTCTTATTTAGTTCTGGGTCCAGCTCACTGTGTATTGCAGTGTCTGTTAAAGATTCATATACAGATTGATTAGCTCTATCAAATTATATATTATCTTCTGAACAATATATATTTTTTCAACTTTTTTTTTCCTCTGTGGGTAGTTCAGCCAAATTCTGTCAAGAGAACATAGGCAAGATAACCAGTATTTTTAATGTACTGCCTTTGGTGAATTTATAGGAACAGATGGACTAGCACACCACAGAATGGATCAGCATCAGTGGATTGAAATATGCATTGTTTGGAGTAAATACTCTCATCAATGTGATCACAAATCTGCTGGAGTATTTGAGACACATTAAAAAGAAACAAATACAAATTACCATGGGTATATAAGTGAAGAAATAAAAATCAGCTTTAGTGGTCTGATCATCTTCTAATAAGTACAGTTAAAGCTTTTTTTTTTTTGTCTAGGCAAAGGAGTTAAGTGACTTGCCCAGGGTCACATAGCTAGTAACTATCAAGTGTCTGAGTCTGGATTTGAACTCAGGTCCTCCTGATTCCAGGTCTGGTGCTCTATCTACTGCACCATCTAGCTGCCACCATTTCTAAATGGAATAATGATCAATTTTGGTACAACTATGACAAAAAATAAGCAGCTATCACATATTGTGACATTAGAAGAACAAGATATGGAGTCTATGAATAGCAAAACAGAAAGGCTTGGAGCTTCTGTTTGTTTCACTTTGACTGGACTTCCATAGTTTCCAATGGAATTAATGTGGGCTACAATTATTCCCATCCAACCCTGTCAATTGCCATCTCAGCACCTGTATTGAAACTAGTTTACTCTTACATTCTCCTATCTATGCATCTTGTGCTCCTCAAGATATGACACTTCTACACAAGGAACTAGTTTTTCATACAGTTCATTATTATATAGATAGATGATGTAGAAATATTGTATATCTATATAGATAGATTATATATATATATACACACACATATATATCCTCTATGTCTATCATCTCTACTAGTACTCTTAGTAATTTTACTAAAATTACTAAATTA
This sequence comes from Vombatus ursinus, assembly GCF_900497805.2. NCBI lineage: Eukaryota > Metazoa > Chordata > Mammalia > Diprotodontia > Vombatidae > Vombatus > Vombatus ursinus. The sequence continues at coordinate 15,269 of NW_020951635.1, forward strand.
CTAAAATTTTACTACCATAATATATAAATTATATATGAATATATGTACATATATAACTTATTGCTATCTATCTCTATTTACTATCTCTCTCTATAGCCCAGTATATTTGTAATTTCACTTATCCCTAAGATAGGAATGTCCTTGTAAACCCCATTTTCATTATTTAAAGACTTTTCCTCTTCTATAATTCTACTTCAATGCCTCAAAGCAGTATGGAAGGGAACTCTGGTTCTAAAAAAGTTATTCTAGAGGGGAACAATCTCTGACAGATTCTTCCATTCTGAAAAGTCTTTAAGTAAGAGCCTGATGACAGGCTATATATCTATCTCACAGGGATCAGCTTAAATTCAGAAAAAAAATAATCACCAGAGGCCTGGCCTTCAAGTGATGAACACTGTTGGCCACAAAAATATATGGAGAGATTGTAATCTGTGCCATTAGATAGAATATCCATAAAGATAAAGTCTTGGATCATTGAAGAAGTTAAGGGTCTTCAGAAAATATTTTTAGTAAACTCGATGTATTGTACTGGGCAATAGGGGTTCTACTCCCTCTCTCTCTCTTTTTTTCCCTAGTAGCTAAAGCCTCACAATAAAAAAAAAGACTTGTGGTCACCTTAATTTTGTGAAAAGCATTATTTTATATAAATAAAAGTAATAATTCAGTAAATTTAGTGTGAAATTTAAAATTGATACTTGGGGCTTTCTCTTTTATCAGCTTATCAATGGCTTCTAATATTTCAAATTGACCCCTTTAGTTTTCCTCAGCATCCTTTTACCCTTTGACTCTAGTAGCCAAGCATAATCCAGAGTGTCCCACACTAGATTTATCCTTGGGGCTTTGTTTGCCATATACAGATATCAACAGCATTTTGTGGAAGAATATGACAACTTCACCCCAACCCCTACGTTTGGCAATGCTGGTTCTATTATCATTAATTATTCAGTTTATGTGTGTTTTGTTTTATTTGCTCAAAGGTAATTAGCTTCATGACCTGGATTTTTCCCCCCTCATAATTGTGATTGTTTATAGTACTCAAGAATACATTGTGTCTCTTTTTTAAACTGATAGTCACATATCTATGGGACTCAAGTTTAAGTATCTCATTTATCTCACTTGAGTTTCTCTGAATTTTCTCATAATTGCAAAAATAAATATTTCCCCAATGGATTAATAATATTAATCACATATATGCTCCTTTTAAAGTGGAATCATGAAATGTCATTCTGATCTTCCCAAATCCCCCCAAAACACCCTACATTTACATATCTTTTCTAATAATAGCGTTATTAGCTTCCCCAAGTTTTGTAATTGAGGATTTCAACACTTTGAACTGTTCTACAAAAAGCCTATGTCTATCTACTTGTAATGTTTTCCTTTTTTTCTAAATTTCCTCAAACCTCCAGACCTAGGGTTGCTATTCAGTGCAATCATTTCAAGATCCTTGTACTTAGAAACTGTGCAGACACAACTAGTTAAAAAATAAAAGGTTCAATTACATAATGAGTTGTTTTGTCTATGCAACAGCAAACAACCAATTGGATTGATTTATTTCACTGAATTAAATGTGTTTTTTGTTTTGTGCACTTGAGAAGCCAATATCATGAACAGACATTCTTTGCTTTTGTTTTCATTAAATCTATAAGATATAAAATTATATTTCAATATTCAAAATCTGATTTTTAACAATTTATTTTATCAATTCATGGAAATTAACTACTTCTTTGCTAAGGAGAAATATTTTCTCCATTCTTATTTCAAAAAATACAAATCATTTTATACCTACTATAGAGGATGCTGGGAGACACAAGAAAATGGGACTGACAAAAATAAATATAGGTAATATGTTAGAGTAAAAAGAATGCTTGGATTTGGGGTTAGACAAGTATATGGTTGACTCCTGGGCAAGTTACTTAACTTTCTTTGCCTCAGTTTCCTTATCTATGAAATTAGAGAGTTAGATTAGATGAACTTTTAGGTCCTTTTCAGATCAAATTTTATATTATTTCTTCCCAGTGTGACTTTAAATTAATGAGACCAATTTTCACATGTGACTGATGGAAATAAATCTCATTAATTTGTAATAACACCTCATATTTGGTTGCTATAGCTCAATATTTTAGAATTAAAATGTTTAAAGATAAAATATTTCTATAAAAGCATGCAATTCTACTTTTTGTAATATTTGTACAAAGGAACAAATGTTCCAATTCCATAAAAATTGAAACAAATGAAGTTCTTAGAAGCATAATATTTTTTTTTAACCTGGAATTCTTGAAGGTAGAAATATATATAAGGACAGAAAGAACTGATCCTACGCGGAAACATTTGGAGAGAACTAGTAGGACAAGAAACAATTTCTGTTTGGCCTTGTTTGATAGAATGGACTGATTTGGGGCCCAGACCTGTGCTTTCATATCCATAGAGAACTGTTTTTGTGGAAAATCCCACCACTGATTCAAATTAACAATTTGTCAGTAATTTAGAATATTGAAGACTTTTTTTGGGATACTAAAAGATTAGAGTAATTGCTCAAGGTCACATAAAGGTGTCAGAGCTGCCATTTGGAAGCCAGTCTTCCTCACTCCAACCTCTTCACTTTATCTACTGGACCACACTGTCTCCATCTGACTGACTTAATTTTTTTTTCAAGTAAAGAACAATACACACACACACACACACAATTCACACTCACCATTCATTAGGCTCATAAGAATAGAACTGTATAGCTTATATTCTTAGCTTGAGCATTCCAGAAAAGGATACATGCCTTGGGGCATGTCCTGTATAAAAAGAGAAAACTAATACAGTCCATTGTGCGCTTACCTAAATTGAGCTTTTAAAGGAAAGCAAGCTACTTGAAAAACTTGTTGATGCACATTCTAAACAAGTTAAGTATCTTTCAGGCTATTAGCATACAATTTAGCAAGTCCATATCCTACGTCCAATAATTGTGAAATTAAGACCCTTAAAGGTTATGAGGGAAAGGACTTTCCCTTGGCATCCCCTACCACAGCCCAACACTTTTAGTGTTTAATCTACTGGTCCAGTAAAATAATACTATTCTTTTGTCTAAAACACCACATGTCATTTTGAGAAGTGCCTGATTTACAATGACTACCTTAGGGTGGGAAACAGTCTTGCTCATTGTCTACAAACAGATGGAGAAGACATCTCAATCTCTCACAACTACAAAAGAATACAATGTGTCTTGGTTTTCCTAGCCATAGACCCACTCCTTGAGGAAATGTGAAATTTGTCAAATGGACACAAACTAGGGAATTTTTAATGAAAAAGCTGAAAATAAAAAGTACTAAACTCAATCTTTCAACAAACTTTGATTAGTTAACAGAAACTTTTCTAAACATTTGCCTCCAAGTCCCTAGCCAGGAGTAAAAGATCTATCTGTATTCAGAGATATAGATCAGGGGATCAATTCACTGTCTTTATAAATTACAATTCACTGACTGTCTCTTCTGTTTTAAACTTCAACAAGCAGCACAGTAGCTAGTTGTCCCATTTCTGACTGGTATCTGTCAGCAAATGAAACTGTTAGTATAATTGGAAAGAAAACCTACAACGTAGCAATTGTGTCCTCGAAACAAGGCTTTGAGAACCATTAAAAAAGAGTTTTCCTCTATACTCCCTCTTTTCCTCTTTCCCACCTGTCTCCCTCTTTCTATTTCTTGCTTGCAACAGAGAAACATGCAGTGCATCCTATCAAGAATGGGGAATTTCTTTTGCACATAGCTTTAATTTGATTGTCTCTGATTCTGTAGGCAAACACCAGAACACTGAATCTCATACAACGTCTGCAGTCACATCATCTGTGGCTACAGATGGAAAACAGCCTGCACAAACAGGAGGTATTGCTAACCAGGTGGAATTCCAGTTTCAATATGTTTGAACAAATCATTGGGTAACATAAAGCCACTGGCAACTGTGTTGTGCTGGAGACAGTCCACGAGAAGGTCCTTTTAGGTCCTATGAGTTCTTTAAAAAAAGAAAGGAAACCTTTAGTATTATTCTAAAATCTGTAGAATATTACTACCTGTTTATTTCTGATATTATTTCTTCATTTACTTGCTGGGACAACCCTGTCTTTTACCACCACCACTACCACCACTGCCCCACCTTCTTTGAGTTTAGAATCACCTTCGACATGTGCTGAGTAATGCCACAAAGGAGAGACAACATGGGTAAGGAACCTCAACTCTGAGAAGGGTTCAATGACACATGCTTAGAAAGGCTGTCATTTGCACGAGGTCTAACCTTGTTTTTTATTACCCTTTATTTTAGCAAAGGATTTTTGACTTTGACAATTCCAATGGCTCAATCAGCACTTTTGGATAAGGCATAGTTTCCTGTAATTGTCCTTCTCCTTTCTTTCTCTACAATTTCTTACCAAGTGACCACAACAACAAATCCCTGGTATACTTTGATAATCAAGGAATGCAGGTATGATATTCATGAATCTCTGAACTGCTTAATGACAATGGTTTCTAACCCTATCTTATTGCAGTGATATTGACCTTGAAGGATTAGATAGGTTGTCCTGAGCCAAGGAGTGAGACTACATAGAGACCAGTATTTTAATTTTGACCTTCAGTACCACCTCAGGAGTGAGCCATGTAGCAGGAAAGGAAAATCTGTGCTGGGGTATGGAATTTTTCCCCCTTAGCTTAAAATGTTTCTGACTTCTAGCAAAATTCCAAATACAGCTCTAAAAGGGGAAAATGTGTTAAATGTTTTAAATGTATAATATTCATCCATTTGTTTATTTATTTATTTGTACACATACATGTTTTTACTTTGTACCCTAGTATCCCAAGTGGGGGAAAACAGACACACATACATAAGCAAAATCTCTTTTGATTTCAGGTTTCACACATCTTTCTATACATCCTATATAATACTTTACCTTCTGATGATGACCAGAATGTCAATGGTGGGGAGAGAAGAAGCAGCTTTTTTCTTTATCAGCTGGAATCAACCTTTCTCTCAAAGCCTTTCCATTTAATGCTAGCAGAGGATTGTCTTTTTTCCTTTAAAAGTTAAATCCACCTTCATCGCACAATGAAAGAAGAAGTGAAATTAAACTGCAGTGTGTTCCAGAGGAGAAAAATCTACTTTATTTATCTCTCAGTCCTACTTTAACATACACTGACCTAATTACAGCCCACACCAGGAAAGCTAGGAAAGCCAAAGGAGTGCTTCTGCCACCTAGTGGTGTTTTTTCGCCACTGTCTCTTAAGACCTCACTCCAAATCCATCCCCCCACATCCTTTTTTTGTTTTTTGTTTTTTTTGGTATGTCTAGCACATAAGTGCAAATGACCTTCTCTAGTCTCTCTGCATGAATACTAGAGATATGCATTCTGCACTGTTCCATCCTTTTGGAGATTCAAAATGAAATGGTTTGACTAAAGAACTATATTTAGCAAAGGTTAAGTTATCTCCTTTTAGGAGGAGTGATAGCTTGAAAGCTATTTTAATAAGGTTCTGTGACATTTCTGAAAAGTTAAATTGAAAATGGCATGGCAAATATTAACACCTATTAAGACAATTTAAATACATATTATATATATATATGTGTATGTGTGTGTGTATACACATATATATTTGTGTGTGTATATATATATGTATAAATATATATATATGATGCATTGAACTTCAAATGTTTAAAGTCATTAACATTACTTCTCTCACCTATCAGCCTTACCCACCCCCAAAAGAAAAGTAAGTATTCTAACACAGCATTGAGGACAACTCTAGGTGGTTTATTTGTGTGTCACTTTTTTATTGCTTGTTTGGGGTAGGGGTGAGGTGGACATACATGATTATTTGCTTTTCTTTCTTCTTTTTTTCTAGCTTCATTAAATAATTATTGATCAGTTACTTGAAAGAAAAGCTTAGAGGAAAAGAGTAGTCAGCCCTTAATTAACCATGCTAATTAAGACCTGGGAAAGGATGGGAAAAAATGAAGCCCACTGATAACATTCAAACCTATTGGAGTTAACTTTGTCCCTCACCAAATAACTGTAAAGGCAATGCTTCCTCCAGCAGAGGTACTAATAAACTCTGAAATATCCTCCACGTAGGACAACAATACTGATAGAAAGCAGAAAGACAAAAAGTCTGACAATATAAAGTATGGATTATCAGCTCCTGAGTTATCCCAATGAGAGGTACATAAAACCAAGGTTTCCTGGGAAGCTGACCGGCTATCTTATACAGCCATCCCTCATTTAAATCCAATCCACTTGCAAATCATGAGATCACCTTCCTGATGCCTGTGATCCTCTTAGAGAACAAAGGACAAACAACAACAACAACAAATCAAATAAGAATCACATTTTGCAATACAAAGAATATCTTTCCTTGGATTTAATTTTATCAATGTGTTGTAGTCCTGGCTAAATATAATCTTTAGCAGATTATGGACAGAAATGAATTGTTTTCATCAACAATCATCCAGGCAATTAGTTAGAGTGCTGGACTTAGAGTCAGAAAGACTTGAATTCAAATCTAGCTGAGGTAAGTCATTTAAACTCTACCTCAGTTTTCTCATTTGTAAAATGGTGATAATAATAACATCTTACTCCCAAGGTTGTTTTAGTATCAAATTAGATAACATTTGTAAAGTGTTTTGAAAATCTGAAATATATATAAATATTATTATTATTAATCAGTAGCAATAGCAGTTATAATAATGAGTATGATCTCAGGAAGGTGTCTAGCAACTTGGGAGGTACAAGTTTCTGTTAAGTTCATGGCTTGTAATCTCATTAAGTTGATTGAGAGACTTACTGAATGGATCAAGAGGTTTGTCTACTCTCATACTAGTATGGGCTAGATTCTGTTCTGGGAATGGAGATTATATATTAATAGAAATATATATTTATCTGATGGATTTGAGTATTATTAACAACTGGTTTGAATATTTCAGTTGGGAAATTGGGAGATTTGTCTGAATATTCAGATTATATATTCTGCTTTTATTCTCTATACAGTTTTAGATTTTCTACTTCACATTTTACTTTGCAGACCTAGTATGCTGATCCTGAATGAAAGTCATGATCTCATGGATATTACAGAAATCGTAGGAGGCAAGTCAGTGTGAGACTGATTCTAATGGTGGAATGTTCTCCTACTTCACATTTTTCCCCCTACTCCAGATAATTGTCCTACTGTCCAAATGCAAGGAGTAAAGTAGTAGATTGGAATTAAGGTTCCAGACATCTCTTTTGTCTACTCTCTCACTGGCCAGCATGTTGATGACAGATAAGGATGAGGAAGAAATGGGTCAGAAAGGCATTGTGTAGTGAATAGGAAGAGAGATGGTGGTAAAAGTGGTAAGTGAGAAGATAGGTGATAGAAAGAAGCAGAATCCAAGGAGAACACTTTAAGTGTAACAACAGCTTATCTTGGTGTTTAAGATTTTTGACCTTGGAGGCAATGAAATGATCCTGTTTCCAATCTCTATTTTTTCCAGTTCATCTATTGCAAAACTGCCAGTCATTTTCCTCAAATTTCATTCTGGCCATATCAGTGCCTTGTTCAATAATATTTCATTACTACCTACAAGTTTATCATTTAAGCAGCTCTGTGAGCTAATAGAGAAAGGGATTATGTATTTGCCTTTCTTTGAATCTGCAGATCTTAGCATAGAGCCTGGCACATGGAAAACACTTAATAAACGCATGTTGACCTACTGACTGAGTGACAATTTGGATCCCACCAATGTCTCAGTCCTTTTTTCATATTACTGCTTTTTACAAACAAGCTATAATCTCTGAACTCTTGATACCATCTTCTACATCCATACATGCATGGAAGTTACAACCCAGACCTGGAATGTTCTCATACACATCTGTCTCTAAGCATCATTGTTTTCCTTTAGGGTTCAGCTCAGATGCTGTCTCTTTTAGGAAGTCTCCTATAATCTTCCACACCTCCCCCCTATTTTCAGTGTATTTTTCCTCCTTGTTTTTCCAGTAATTTATTTATTTCTGTATGCATTGTATCTATTTCCTCACCTTCTAGTAGAGTTTAAGCTCCCTCCAGGAAATTCTGTGTTCCCTGTATACCTCTGTATCCCTAGCACAGTACCTTGCAAAGTAAGTAGCTTAAAAGTGTTTGTTGACTTGAATTATGTTTAAACCAGTGACTTTGACCAGTGGAGACAGAAATATGTAATTCCTTTGATGCTTGAGGACAGTATTTTTACTTGAAGTGACTAGGTAATTACTTTAACTCCACTTCTCTTTTTTTCTGTGGGCAAAGCCCAAGAAACATTGGAGGTTCCATGGCAGGAGTCTTCAATAGTTTTTATCTTCACTCCTAACTAACTCACAGATGTCCTTGGAAATCATTTAATCTTCCTAAGGCTTTGTTTCATCCTAAGTAGCAAGAAGAAAATATATTTTGCTTGTGAATCACTCTAATTTCTTTGGGGAAAAGATGTCATGGAAAAATTCTAAGGTTCTTTCCAGCTATAATCTATGACAATGTGAAGAAAGTGATAATATTGTTATGTTTTATTATCTTTTGAAAATATTGATTGTATGTCATTAATCTCTTTTAAAGTAAATAAAAGGTAAATAAGAACCTATTATTACTAAATATATATGTTCCCAAACAATAGAAATGGTCGTTTAGTCTTGTATTTTTCTATGTTTATCTAGCTCAATACTGATTTTATACTTTTCATTTTGTAATTTGATTATACATTTTTCCTACTATGCAGGATAAACTCATAGGACTTCTGTACACTTAAATCTCTCTTTATCTGTGTATTATTGCATGCATTTAAAAATCAATAGAGTTTAAATCCTTAGCCACAGGGCAAAAGATGACTGTTTAGAGCATTTACTATACTTCTTTCCTTGGTGAGTTCCCTTAGCAATATGCAGCATGGCATTTGAGTCAAGGGGTTAAGGGCTGAAAATGATCTCTGTCTGTGAAGAGATTTGATTTTTTTTTTGTTCTTTGAGATGAAAACATGAGCAGAACAAGCATCCTTACTACTGAAGAAACTCACTTAAATCTATAATAAATACCCAGAAAGCAATAGCACATTGGAACCACTAAACCAACTAGACACAGAGATTCAGCTCAGATCACATGATCATGGAATGAATCCTCTTACCACCAGGTCCAGCATCTGAAGTCTGCTCCCTTCCTCTTGTGGTCACTGAAAGCATTCCCCATTGTTTTCTATGTACGCTGCTTGGAGTACTTTTGTTATGGATATTAAATGTAGCTAAGCATCAGATTTACAATAAAACAAAACTTTTTTTTTTTTTGCAAATATGACCTGTTTTAAATGGGAATATGTCAGTGTATTGGTGTGTGAATAAACAGTTAGTGAGATGTTCACACATGAGGAAAAGTCAAAAGGAAAAGGTAAAAATTCTTCTTATACCCGGGGGCAATTGTCCAGAGTTCTGAAAAGAGTTTTTGTCATGGACCTTTTTTCTTTATCTTCCTTCCCTTCCTCCCCTCCCTCCCTCCCTCCCACTCCTCCCTCCTTTCCTCTTATCCCTCTCTTCTTCCCTCTCTCCCTTCTTTCCTTCTCCCTCCCTTTCTTTCTTTCTTCCTTCCTTCCTTGACTTCATTCTTTCCTTCTTTCTTTGTTTTTTTTTTCCTTTTTCTTTCTTTTTCATTTTGGCTGATGTATTTATAGACAGTCTACCTAATACAGCTCAGTGCACTAAGTCGAGGTATGTGAATGAGAAACTAAGGATTCCAGACCCAAATTTAACATTTTAACTTTGGATATCCTTCAGCCTCATTTGATGGGAATTAAGAATAATAATACTAACAATAAATAATAATAATAATAATAAACCACTCATATAGCCCTTTAAGGTTTGCAAGATTTTTTAGAAATATTATCTCATTTGATCCTCATGGTGATCCTGCAAAGTAAGTGGTATTATTATCCCCAATTTATAGATGAGGAAACTAAGACAGATGAGATTAAGTGATTTTCCCAAATCAGAGAATAAGTGTCTGAGGCCAAATCTGAACTTAGGTCTTCCTGAGTCCAGGTGCAACATTCTATCTGCTACTCTATCTAGCTTCAAGAATGACAACAATATCAGACTAAGAAGAAGGTTAGGTTAGAAAAAGACATCAGTTCGAGGTAGTATGGTACACTGGAACCATGAGACAAAAGATCTGAGTTCCACTTCCAGCTCAGCCACTTCTTAGTTGTGCAATCAGAATCTTGTTTCCCTCCTTAACAGAAATGGTAGTAATGATACTTAACCCACCTACCTCATAGGGTTTCTGTTAACCATAAAGAACTAAAGAATGAGATCTATTAATTTGATCTTTACAAAGAAGCATACCATATTGGATAAAAAAGCTAGCCTCAGAGAAAAGAAGACTTGATTTCAAGTCTGATCTCTAACACATTCTAGATTTCTAAAAAATTACTAAACTACTCAGGCTCCCAAGTTACTCTCTAAGACTGTGATTTGCAGAGCAAGTGCCTCACACCAATAACATCGCAGTTTTTTTAGGTTCTTTTTAATACAAATTTATGAATAATTAAAAATATTTTCAAGTCAACACAACCCAGAGCAAAACCAACCACAATATAAACTTTCATACTAGGGAATAAATATTGTGAGTCATCACTTGGGGCTATTAATTGGGTATTTCCCATGAGCATAGCCATAGAGGATTAACAGAGGCTGAGATTTAGGGGAGTACCAATGTGGAGAGAATGTCAATGACTACACATAAGGCAGTCTTCAGGCTACAGAGCTCTGAGAATACACATTTATTCAGCTAGCAAAGACAAGCTCCATGCCTAGCTTTTGTACAATTGTCATCCCTGTGCCTCTGTTCATTTTCATTTTCCTCATAATATGTCCTAGAACTTCCTCATCAAAATCTGTGTACTTATACACCATTTCCC
>NW_020951636.1:0-3197 GCF_900497805.2 Vombatus ursinus
TATATATGTATGTATGTATATTCAATGTGCTTTAGGTAGGGCACCCACAACTGTTTCTGATTCGTGTGTGTGTGTATGTATATATGTATATATATATAATATATATATATATTATATATATATAACGTGTGTATACACATACACATACATATGTATGTATATATACATGTGTGTATGTATGTATATTCCTAAATGCAAGTGACCTCTGTTTTCTACTTCTTAACAGTATGAAATTTAGGTTGATCAATGGAAGATAAGCTTTCAGGTCATTGATTATATGAATTCTTCATGTAAGAAAGAATAAATACTCACATCACCCACTTTTCTAAAACCCTTTGTAAACCTGGAAGTGATATAGACATTTAAGGTATGGTGAAAATAATAATGATAATGACCCTGGGCAAAACACTTAACATTTCAGTGATCTAGACCACATTCTAAGAGTAAAACCTCTAGAGCATATGTGCATTGAGAGAGAAAAATTTCTCACTGGGAGATCTTTACATCATTGAAATCACAGATCTGATTAAGAATAACAGCAATAATAAAAAACAATGATATTATTAATAGTAACAATATTAGTATTTTATCTATGCAGGCAAAGCTATTCTTCCTTACTAATGTCTTGTTTATAAAATTAAAAACCCCATTGAAAATGAATACTGATTCCTTGCAGGCTAAGAAATAATTAATAATGGCAAACACCAGAATTAAAGCACACCAAACAAAGAAAATACTACATAAATGTTAAATATTAAAAATTGAACAATATGTTAAAGGCATAAAATATTTTTTGTAATCTGGTTTAAATATTTAATGCAAAAGCTCTTACTCCCAAATAAATTCATTAAAAAGCAATTCTAAATTGATGTGATTTTTTTCTTTAATAAAGATGCCAACTTTAATTATCCTCATCTAAATAGTTAAGTAGGTACTGAATGTTGCATTTATTCTAATATTATTTTTTATGTTGGATTACCTCCATTGATAGCAATTTAATTAAAGTGTGCCTTGGCAAGTTCCAAAATGGTTTAATAGTTTAAAACAAAATTTTACTTAATCATTTCCAAATCTTAGTAGCAATTAAACATTCCAAAGTGGTATTCTTTTTTAATATTTCAACTGAAATTATTCTATGAAAACAGGTGAAGCGATCAAATATAACATAGCTAAAATAAAATATCATTTAAATTTAAAGACTATATAATATAGTTCAGTAACATTGCAATGAATCAATTGGAAAACCAGTCATTTGGGAAAAGTGATGGTCAACATGGTTTAGAAGATGGATGTCCCATAGCTTCTAATGGCACATAACAATAAACCTCTAGTTTGGGTAGAAAAACCAATTTAGCCTAATCTCATCTAATTTAATTACTTTACCAATTCACCTCTTACACAAATAGAAACACATAAAACCTATCCAGCTGGTAAGTGATATGCCTACAAAGTTAGAGAGATTTAACCAGAAACCAAAAAGGACATAGTTGGGGACCAAACATACATATAAGAATCCCTCCTCCAGAGACCAAAAAAGGTACTTAAGATAATTTATGTTCAATATGTGGAAATACTAGGCCAAAGAATCCCAAGGGCCAGAATATGATAGTCTGTGGCAAAAAGTAGCTGCCTTGAAGGGATTTCTTAGAACTTCAAAAGTGTATAAAATTTAAGCAATTTTGAGGCTGTGCTTAGAATAATCCACAAATGCATATTTTTATTTTTGAGGGGTAAAGTTATTTTAATAAATATATTAACATAAGTGATTATGTTTCCTTTGCAGATTTACAGAATTTCAGAGTTAGAAGGGACTTCAGATGCAATTCTAGTCCAATCTTCAATTGAGAATCTCTTCAACGTCAGACCAAATAAACCCTTCCAGCTTCTGTCTGAAGACCTCACATGAGGGGGAATCTATTGTGTTCTTCCTTTGCAGCAGCTCATTCCTCTTTTGGATAGCTCTAGATAAGCATTCTTTCCATACATCAAAAATAAATATAGCAGATAACTTAAGTAAGCAAATTATATTTTATCCATGAGCTTTATATATATTTGAGAACAAAAATATACATAGTAATTATGAGTTTACATATTTTTATCCTTCCTTTTCACTCACTGATGTGTTAGTCAAAAAGTACTAAATAACCTCTATCTCAAATTGGCCAAATAGTCTTGAAATGCTTACATGTGTGGATAGTTCCATTTCAGATAGTGTCTCTAATATGGTTGCACCTCAGGAATAATTTCCATTTTTAATAACATTAAAATCTATGTATACTCTCTGCCTGTTAAATACTATGTTGTCTTCCTGTTTACAATTAGTGCACATTGACATAGGGTGAAGACCAATGAACTAGAATCATAAGACCTAGGTTTTTGTTCTAGAAATCCCAGCGATATGTTAAACTCAGTATTTCTAAAACAGGATTTAGTATCATTTTCCATAAACCTTCCCACTTTCTAAACCACTTTTTCTGCTGAGGCTACCACCTTCCTTCTAATGTTTCAATTTCATTATCTTAGCATTATTTGGACTTCACAGTTTCCCTCACCTGTCTTATCTAATTAGTGGCTCAATATTGCCATTTCTAACATCTTTTATTTCTAGTTCCTCCTTTCTTCTCACATGGCTACCACGTAGTTCAGGCCTTCATTACCTCTAACCTAGATCATTGCAGTAGTCTCTTCATTGGTCTTCCTGACTCAAATCCCTTTCCATTCCAGCCCTTCCTACATAGTGCTGACAAAATAATTTTCCTGAATAATGGAATCTGATTGTGTAAATCCTCTAATCAACCAACTCCAATGGTTTCCTATTTCCTCTGAGATAAAATATAAACTTCTATGTTTAGTTTTTAAAATACTTCACAAACTGACCCAAGCTATCTTTCTAGACTAATTTATCATTTCTCCCCATCCCATACTGTATGATCAAGTCAAACTGGCCTTCTCTCTTTTCCTCACTCATGGCAATTCATCTTCCACTCGGACACTTTGAAAATGACCATCCCCCATTCTCAGAATGTACTACCTCCTTACCTCCACCACATATAATCTCTCTCTTCCTTTAAAATGTAGCTCTCACACCATTTCATTGCTCCTCTCCCCAAACTATTTTATATTATACCACTTTGTTTGTATACAAATGTGTATATATATATATATATATATAATCCTTACATAAATGGCATATATAA